>NC_082396.1:18541512-18546512 GCF_031168955.1 Gadus macrocephalus | reverse complement strand
GAGAGAGAGAGATTATTGAAACCACTGTATCCTATTGGCTCACATTGTTGCCAGGATAAGTCATATTCCACACCATCACCACCTGGCTCCATTTTGAGCTAACCAGACACAGCAAGTGGATAACCTGTTGAACAGTATGACAACAAGCGGAGAAAGAGAGAGCGCTAACTTGTGTTAGTGTGTGTATGAGTCTTGCTGAGCCTATAGAACTCTTTTCATGTATCTTTGGCCCTGCCTCGGTTTGTGTGTGTGAGTGTGTATGTATTTTTGTGTGTGTGTGTGTGTATGTGTGGATGAGTGTGTGAGTGTGTGTGAGAGCGTCTGAGAGTGTGTTTGTGTGTGTGTGTGTGTGTGTGTGTGTGTGTGTGTGTGTGTGTGTGTGTGTGTGTGTGTGTGTGTGTGTATACATCAGGGATGGAAATTAACACCCGCCACACGCCATTTGCGGGTGAATTTGTATGGTGGCGGGTGAATTGTGTCACTTCACCCGCCACTGTGTCGGGTAATACTTTCCAGTCCGGTCCGATCAAATTTGCATATTTAATACATTCATCATACGGCGCTGCACAGTTCCACAACCATTACTGTCAACATCCGGCCCCCGTCTTCTTCTACGCCTCTTTTGCTGAACTGCGACTGTCAACATCCGGGATAATATACCAGTAACAGGGCTGTTTCCCAATGTCAAGGAAGCATGCTCAACGGCCGCCCTTTTAAGGACGCTACGTCATAGAACGCCGACAAGCACTGTTCCAATGTTGAGGACACTCGAAAGCCACGCCATTTTTGTGTCCTTTGTTTTTGAGAATTCCGAAATTTTTCAATTGTCTTAATAAAGACAATTCGATCAACCACAACAAAGCTTTTGTGACTTCCCCAAAGAGGCTCCATGCGAAGGAGACATGACCGCATTCATAACAGACAAAAGTCAAATAAATATCGATCAGCTTG
This sequence comes from Gadus macrocephalus, assembly GCF_031168955.1. Classification (NCBI taxonomy): domain Eukaryota; kingdom Metazoa; phylum Chordata; class Actinopteri; order Gadiformes; family Gadidae; genus Gadus; species Gadus macrocephalus. The sequence goes on along the minus strand of NC_082396.1, from coordinate 18,545,561 downwards.
ATTGCTGCCATGTTTTATTCATAAGCGCACATGTGTTTACAAGCGGACACGCAGTATTAAAAAGCGGAAGCGGAAGCGCTTCCACACTACCAAGTCGTTCCCAAAGTCCGACGTTACAAACGCTAGGAAGCACTCGATCTAGCACTCTAGTCTCATCTCCATAGGACGCGACTAGCAAGGACGCGTCCTAGCAAGGCTGCAGCCTTCACTTTGGGAAACAGCCCAGGGGCCTCATGTACTAAGACTTGCGTGGATTTCATACTGAAACTTGGCGTACGCCAAAACCCAGAAACTGTCTTACGCACAAATAAATTCAGATGTATCAAAGTGTGCGAACGCATGGATCCAAGCACGTTTCTTTTGTACATCTCGATCAACGTGGAATTGAGCGCACATGCCGAGGTGCCAAACTCCTCCCTGTCCACGCCCTCATTTAAATATGCAATTTCATTTAAATAGGCCTCTGGACCTGAGATTCACCTCTTAATCCGATCACCTGGCACCATGAACAGAGGCAAAAAACGAAACTTCACAGAGTCTGAGCTCGAGATTTTGCTCCACGAGGTAGAAATGCGCAAGCATATGCTATTGGAACCCTGTCAACAGGGATAAATGCAAAACAAAAGAGAAGTGAGTGGGAGTGTGTTTGCGAGGCCGTCAATGCAGTGGGGTCTCAGCAGCGCACACACTCTGAAATTAAAAAAAAAGTGGTCAGACCTCAAGGTGGAGGTGAAGCGGAGGGTTTCTGCCCACCGCCGAAGCGTGACCGCAACAGGTGGGGGGACGGGAGTGGGGGAACTCTCCCCCTTCGATTTGAGAGTGGCCGCTTTGATCGGTGACACAGATCTCACCGGAGTGGTGGGAGCCCATGAAGGGGACACCGATCATCCCCAAGGTAAATATGCTGAAGTCATAAATGCTGTAATTATACTGGTCATACAATTGGCTGCTTGCAATACCCATAAGTCGTGCGTAAAGATGCCAGGATATTAAAGACTTTGACTCGTGTTTATTAACTTCATTTTTTTATTTTTGAATAGACAAGCAAGGAGAGGGCAGGGATTGCTCCGTCGGCCCCGGCGTCTCCAGCGCCCTTCGGATTTGACCATTTGCGATGTCCTCTAACAACGCTAACGCAGCCATTTTTAAAACAATTTTCTTCATCCATTGCGCATGCTTTTATAGCCACCCATATAATTGCAAGGTGTGTTAATTGTTCATTAGTGTGTCTCTGATGTGCAAATCACTCTGAGTCATTGTTTTCACCTTTTTTCCCAGTTTCCCAGCGTCACCTCTAAGTGTCGCCAAAGGAACAATAGCTGTAGAAACGTGCGTACGACAGCTCTGGAGCTGGCGTGGGGACCGCACATTTTTACGATCATTTCACGTTTTGTACATCTGAACGTGAGCGTGGAAAAGGACGTACGCCACGTTTTTGTGCGTACGCAACCTTAGTACATGAGGCCCCTGGGGCCTCAAGTCTCACGCATTGAGTGAGACACACGCAATTCAAGCCATGCACACGCTCACACGCCACACTTCGTATTTCTTACGCAGAGAAATTACCAGGATGGCGCCCACTAATTTGGGCCGCTATTTAAGAGTGTTACAGGTCGGAATCAAATGGGTTTCCCGTACGTCGGGTAAGCAGACATCCTATTTTGCCCGGGCCGGACATGCCCTCTTTTTGAGACACTTGTGGCGGAATTGCAAAATCGTCCGGGATTTTATTAACGCCTCATACATGTTCACATTGAATTTGCGTTGCGTTTCTCTGGGTCGTTCACTAGTTGGGCTACGCCCTCCCCTACTCAGTTCTGTTCGCTTTACATTGGTGGAAGTGAGTAGGGGGAGTGGTTAAGTATAGCCCTCCGATTGGACGGTTTGACTTACTCAGTTACCCTCGTGTTTTGTACTTATTTTTTTTTTTACCATTATTGTTTTATAGGGACAAACATTAACAAATGTTCCCTACGGAAGTTCTATCTATTGAACAGAAATAAACACTTGGTCATACTTTACACACTTTACCACAGCATTGGCCTGCTGAATGTCACAGATATATTTTCAGCATTGGACTGAATGCCACATAAATATATTATTATGTTTTTGCATGTTTGTAACGTTTAAAAGTTCAGGGTATAAAGTTCAAGTATATGCCTCTACTTGTATTGCTTAAGCCAATAGCCTTTTGAGGCAGTGTTTTTTTCTGAATATTAGTGTTAAGGGACAATAATGCTTATCATTATATGTTAGTTACCATGTCTGTGGACACATTTGTATGCAGTCACATGTAAATATAAAAAAACAAATGTTCCTATTGACTTATGATGGTGTAGCCATGCATGTTGTTTTATTGTTAATATGTCAATTTGTTTTTTATCGAAAATACTTTGTGCAGATGAATTATCCCCAAACTTGTCATCGTAACACCTTTGCAATAAACATGACTTAATATGGCAGATACCTGTGTATAGTTTATCATCTGCGGTAAGAGTGTAACATTTTCAACTCAGTTCCTTGGTAGCACCTACTTACAGTAAAAATCACTTCTGATGGAGAAAATTATGTGTATGAAAAACACTTTTCTTATCTATTGTTACTATTATATTGTTTAAAATGTACGCATATATTAAAAAAATATATAGCGTATAAAGTGGCTGGTAAAAAAGATGAGTGGCTGGTCGATTTTTAAATCTACCTGCCACAGTGGCTGGTGGGCAAAATAGTTAATTTCCATCTCGAGAGACAGAGAGATACATGGTATATATGTGTGGGTGAGTGTGTGTGTACGTGTGCGTGTGTTTTTGTTTATGAGTGAGTGAGTGAGTGTGTGTGTGTGTGTGTGTGTGTGTGTGTGTGTGTGTGTGTGTGTGTGTGTGTGTGTGTGTGTGTGTGTGTGTGTGTGTGTGTGTGTGTGTGTGTGTGTGTGAGTGAGGGATTTAGGGAGTGTGTGTGCGTGTGTGCATGAAGCAGTTAATCTGTATTCCCCGCCACTATGTGAGCAGTGGTAGAAAGACCAGATGCTGGCAAAATGTCTGCTTTAATCACGGGCTCGCAACGTTGTAACGATGACCCTTATTACATAATGCTGGTTTAGTCTAGCCTGACAGTTCCTCGTGCAAAGCTTGCATGAACCCTGCAAGGTCTGCGCTGCAATTTACCTCCTCGCTCTCTACACACACACACACACACACACACACACACACACACACACATACACACACACTACAATTAAACAGCCTCAGGAATAATTCATGGGGTTTGTAATTCATAACTTGCAGTCTGCAAGTTAATGGAAGTTTATCCTTCCATCAGCTATTTTGAAAATTGTTCAACTGCAATTGCCCTGTCACTTATTATTCAAAAGATAATTCACTGATAGATAATTCACGAGAGACTGGCGGCCATGTTTGGACCGCTCCGGGATCAACCGCCGAAACCGCTACCACACATTGTGCCACGATATTACACAAGTTATAAATAACAAGTTAATTATACATGCGTCTCGAATGTACATACGTACATAATGATTGTATGTGTGTATTATAATTATACTATAATTAAGTCAGTGTGGGCTGTCATGAAGCACGACGGATAAATAGGTCCCAATGATTATGAGTGGGAGTGAGAGCAGAGAGAAACGCACTGCATCTCCCAGCAACAAAACTCATACCTTTGCAACGCGTCAGGAGTGACAGGTGCCTCCAATCAAGCAATCACCAGGAATGAGCTGGGAGAGCTGCACTTAGTGGCCTCCTGTTGAGCGGCTCACTAACGAGGGACCAGGCAAGTGAGTGAGCGAGTAAGTATGTGAGTGACTGAGTGAGCGATTGGGTGGGTGGGTTAGTGAGTGGGTGAGCGATCGGGCAATTGAAAGGATTTTGCAGACTCGCTGGCACAAAATATGTAATTTAATCTTCTTGTGTGTGTGTGTGTGTGTGTGTGTGTGTGTGTGTGTGTGTGTGTGGGCGTGGGTGTGTGTGTGTGTGCGTGTGCGCATGCGTGCATGTGTGTGTGTGTGTGTGTGTGTGTGTGTGTGTGTGTGC
>NC_082396.1:18526512-18536512 GCF_031168955.1 Gadus macrocephalus | reverse complement strand
ATGGTATGTGCTATTTTCACGCGCATTTCGGCGCCAAGGCAAAGAGGTGCCGGTCCCCGTGCAACTTCAAGCCGACGGGAAACGCCAAGGCTTGCGCTCATTAGTGGCCGGGAGTGCAGGCACGTCAACCCGGCTATTGTTCATCAGGGACACTCTCTCCGGCCGCGAGTTTCTTTGCGACACCGGCGCTCAGAGGAGCGTCCTGCCGGCTACGGTGGAGGACACCGCCCCTGGCGTCCACGGTCCACAGTTGAGGTCCGCTAACGACACACCCATCCGCACGTATGGTACAAAGACCGTGGACCTGTGCTTTAGAGGCCAGCGATTCACGTGGGATTTAGTCACGGCCGACATCTCCTTTCCCCTCCTCGGCTCGGATTTCCTTTGTGCGCACAATCTGCTTGTAGACGTGAAAAACAACCGCCTGGTGGACGCACGGACGTTCTCTTCGCTTGAATGTGCCCGCGGTCGAGCGGCTTAAGGCGGGCTCTCCAGCTCCCTCTCAGAGGGGGACGAATATCAACGCCTGCTCAGGGAGTTCCCCAGTATAACCCGACCTACCTTTTCCGCGGTCACGGCGAAACATGGTGTAGAGCATCATATAGACACCAAGGGCCCACCCGTCTACGCTAGGGCCCGACGACTCAACCCCGACAGGCTGAAAGTCGCTTGGTCGGAGTTCGCCAACATGGAGCGCCTGGGCATCATCCGCCGCTCGGACAGCCCCTGGGCCTCACCACTCCACATCGTTCCCAAGCCAGACGGCGGGTGGCGACCTTGTGGGGATTACCGCCGCCTGAACGACGCTACCACGCCCGACCGCTACCCAATCCCGCACATCCAGGACTTCTCAGCACACCTGGCGGGCAAGCGGGTCTTCTCGAAGGTGGACCTGGTGCGCGGTTACCGCCAGGTGCCGGTGCATCCCTCGGACATCGCCAAGACAGCGGTGGTGACGCCGTTCGGGTTATCGAGTTCCTGCGTATGCCGTTCGGGCTCAAGAACGCAGCTCAGATCTTCCAGCGGTTAATGGACTCGGCGCTCAGGGAGATGCCCTTCGTTTTCGTTTATTTGGACGACATCCTGGTCGCCAGCTCCTCCGAAAAGGAGCACCAGGGTCACCTACGCGACCTCTTCATGAGGCTCGACCAGCACGGGCTAATCATCAACCCGGCGAAGTGCCTGTTCGGGTTGTCCTCCATCCACTTCCTGGGACATCTCATCAACAAAGAGGGGGCCGCCCCTCTTCCGTCGAAGGTGGAGGCAATTTCTGCTTTCCCACGCCCGCACACAGCTCGGGCGCTCCGAGAATTCCTGGGGATGGTGACGTTTTACCACCGGTTCATCCGCCAGGCGGCTCACGTCATGCGCCCGCTGTACGGGGCTCTCAAGGACAAGTCCCCTAGCCAGGCTGTCGACTAGACGGCGGAGAGGGAGAAGGCGTTCGAGGCCATGAAGGCCGCCTTGGGCAAAGCCGCCATGTTGGCCCATCCGTCGCATGATGCCCCCATCGCCATCACCACCGACGCGTCTGACTACGCCGTCGGCGCAGTGCACGAGCAATGGTTCGATGGTGCCTGGCAGCCGCTCGCCTTTTTCAGTCGCCAGTTGACCCCCAGGGAGCGCAAATACAGCGCGTTCGACAGGGAACTCCTTGGACTCTGGCTGGCGATCCGTCATTTCCGGTTCCTCCTGGAAGGACGAGAGTTCGCGGCTTTCGTGGATCACAAGCCTCTGACATTCTGCATGTCCAAGGTGGCGGAGCCGTGGTCTGCCCACCAGCAGCGTCAGCTTGCGTACATCTCTGAGTACACCACGGACATCCGACACATTGCTGGCAAGTCTAAGGTGGTTGCAGACTGCCTCTCGAGAACGGTCATCGGGGCCGTCCAACTGGGCCTGGATTACGTCCGCATGAGCGTGGACCAGGCCTCCGACCATTGGGTCCAGGCCCTGAGGGATTCAGACACGGGATTGCGCCTGGAGGAGGTCGCGGTTGGCGGCTCGGACGTGAGGCTATGGTGCGACGTCTCCACAGGCCAGCCTCGACCGCTGGTCCCGGTGTCCTGGCGCCGGCCCGTTTTTGAGGCGTTGCATGGCCTTTCCCACCCCGGCAGGAAGCCGTCGGTGAAATTGGTTTCCCAGAGATTTGTGTGGCAGGGGCTTAGAAAGGACGTTAGTGCTTGGGTCAGCTCATGCGTTGCCTGTCAACGGTCCAAGGTGCACCGCCATATTAAGGCACCCCTTGGAGAGTTTACTGTTCCTGAAAGGAGGTTCGACCACGTCAACGTCGACCTTGGGGGCGCTTCCCTCCTCTCACGGGTTCACCTACCTCTTCACCATGGTCGACAGGACGACCCGCTGGCCTGAAGCTGTTCCCCTCTCCTCGATGCCGGCTTCTGACGTGGCGCGCGCGTTTCCCTCGGCACATGGGTCGCGCGCTTTGGGACTCCTTCAGACCTCTCCTCGGACCGGGGCGCGCAGTTCACCTCGGAACTTTGGAACGCGGTGGCTGAGGGGTTGGGGGTCAAGCTGCACCGCACTACCGCCTATCATCCCCAGGCAAACAGCTTTTGCGAACGTTTCCACCGTTCCATGAAGGCAGCCCTATGGGCCAGCTTGAAGGACGGCGACTGGGTAGATAGGCTGCCATGGGTGATGCTCGGCCTCAGGTGCGCCCCTAAGGAGGACCTGTGGTCCTCTTCGGCGGAGCTGGTCTACGGGCAGGCCCTATGAGTGCCAGGTGTTTTATTCCTGACGCCTCGGTTCCCTGGTCGGCGGCCAGACAACGGTCCTCCCTGCTGGAAACCGCTAACGAACCGTGTCGGATCGTCGCCCCTTCCCGACACGAGGACTTTGACTATGGGTGAATTCTTGGGGGGCTTGTGTGGTGGTTAACATAATTCACCCACGGAGCTATGGGTGGGGGGCGTGTTTAGCACAGACCTTTTTAGCGGACGGAACGACCGTCCAGTTCAGTCCGGTTTGACTTTACGAATGTACGTTTTATTGTGTTGTGTTCATTAAAACTTTGTGCGGGATATTCCGCCTCCGACTCCCGTCTCTCGGCACTACAATATATAGGTCATTCTAAATGCCGTGGAATGCTTCGTTCACTTGCATCGGCCCTTCACAACTTCCGGCGGTGAATTATATTTGATAATAAACCGTTGCTCGTCATATAATGAACGCTGTCAAGAAAAGTGGAATTTTTGCCGTCTTTCGTATCATTCCGCAAGAAGTCCTGCAACCAATCCCAGCGTACTCGGTTACTAAGCGACGTCAACGTCTTTGGCTGACTATTTCTCTGCTGATCAACACTACGAATGCTGGTAACAAATAAATTGTAAAAAGACAAACCGTGTGATTTTTTTTTTTCGTTTTGACAAGTAGCCGTTTAATAAGCGGGATAATGTGTAGAACGTCGCCGGTCATTATCGAAAATAAGCCCCGACAGGGCGAACAGGACACCGACACGCAGCGGAGGTGTTCGGTTCTTAATAGGTCCATGGCTTCGCCCTAAATATATATGTCTTCAAGTTCCCACTATGACAAACAGTGTCTGTAAAGATCGGAGCAATCTGTTACATTAGGGTAAGGTATTGGATTACAGTTTATAGCTCACAGACAAAATACTAGATATTCTATAGAATATAGCCTGATAAACATAATTGGTAAATTGTTTTAGAATGGCTAAGCAGGATGTCATGCTGATAGAATGTGGCCCTGGTTAAAGTGTTATCAGGAATACTCATTAGCACACTTTGCTTGTGCATTCGTTTTGAAGTCTTAACAGCTTTAACTCAAATGTCAAAGCACCGCATTTATCTGAAATTAATCCAGTGTACTCAAAACAGATTTAAGTATTCTCTAGACAGCGTTTGAGGGGGTATCCTAATAGTTTTTTTATGGCATTGCTAAAAATGTTCCACACAACGTATCGTGGCGAATGTAAGCTTAGTATTTTTATTTTTATTGATCTTGCACCTCTAAATAATAAAGAAGACTTTCCTGGAAGAGAAACCCCCCATAACCGCCTGTTTCAAACTCTTTATTATGAACAATGATTATTATGGAAAAAAAATATTATAACTGTGGGTAAAAGTAATGGAGCAACAACATGTGAAAGCGAAAAATGATTTGTATTATATTAGCACATCTCTGTATTTCTTATTCTTCCAAGAACACTTTACATAGAGTTAAAGGTGCAATAGGTACAATTTGAGAGCTTTAATTTGAACATAGTCTGTTAAAAATACCACAGCCCTCCCATAGATGTTTGAGAGTGAAATGCTCTGCAAGATCATCTGTTCTGGTTGATTGCTCACCTGCCTCTGTGTGAGACTACTTAGATTCTAGGCTGCATCTGGCTAATTCCTTACAAGTCAGGGCAGCTCTTCCCTGATCGGTTCATGGAATCCACCTTTCCTGTCAATAATAATTGTGCATCTGAAGTTATCATCTCATGTGTGGAGAAATCGAGGGATGGAGGGTGCTATTTGTTTGGGTTATTACCCACATCTTGCTCTATTCTGCTCTTTTCTGCTCGCTTTCTGTTACAACTTTCAAATCGAAGCACCGTTAATGTTTATTACTCTCCTTTTTGAAGATGTGATAACAATGTATTTAATTAAATGTTACTAAAAGTTCTTCCAAAGGTGGATAATGGTTTTCAGATGGCATTTTACCAAACAGACACTCGCATATTGCAATCCATCAAACAAAGGTGAATGGAGATGCATGAAATCAATACAAAATCGAAGTAATAAGTCAGACCAACCGGCCGTCTCTTGGCATCGATCCCCAGAGGTGCGCTGGCGATCGCTCCTCCTTTTTAACACATTTGGATGAATATTAATATGATCAACAAAGTGAAACCCCAAGGCTGTTTGTTTGATGAGTAATTACATTTATTATACATTTTTTGTGATTTCATGGTTGGAGACAAATTTAAAATTCCAATCCGAATGCAACCCTCTGTTGCAGCATGTATTACCTCAAGGGATTGGTATTTTTCGCATGAGACGGTCTCAATATTTTACAAGCCCAAACTTTGCTATTTGGTCAGCATCTCTGTAGCAAGAAACAACCGGAATTTTACATTGAATTGGTTTTCCGATTACGATCAATATAGTTGGTTTTCATATGCCGAATGTATAAAATGGAATAATCTGCATTTTGGTTGTAATTGGTGTGGCCAGTGAATGTGTTCCATGTGCTTCATTCTACAGGCTTAATCTTTAGCCATCTGTCCCCCTGTTGAATGAGAAATTTTGTGATTTGGCAGGTGGTTTGTCCATCGTTGTGGGCATACATATGGATGATGAGACTGAGTGGCACCAAGGTGTAGCATATGGATGGTAGCACCATCAGTGTTACTATTGGGTTCACAATGAAGGAATCAACGTTTGCCAATGCAGTTCAGTTTCCACTGAGCAGACATTCAACACTCAAACTCTATGGTCCTGACCCCCAGGACCCTCCGCATGGGGGACCCCAACATCACAGAGAGAGCCCAACATACCACTGAGCTGCCCCGCCCCCCTGTCTTCAGCCAACGCCAAGCCACACCCCTTTCACACCACAACCCAAACAACATGTACAGACAAAAATAATAGAAAACCCAGGTAAAGGGTAAATATCTACAACAATGTAGGTCTAAAATAAACCGAGGTCAAATGAACTTAAAACAGTGGAACTTAACCCAAAAATAAATAAACTGAGCAACATCTATGTATAACTAAAATGGCCCCACACTGAAAGGGGTTCCTTTAGAGCAGTATAATCTTAAATGGATGATGGAGGTAAGTTAAAATCTCCTTACTTTTATAAACATGATTCTTACTTATATTAAGAGTCTTATCTATATTCATACTCGATTTATTATGGTAACAAACTTCCCGTTCAAAGTCAAGACTCTTCCGGACAATCCAATTAACCAACGGTCACATGTCATCACCTCCTCTAGAAATAGAAACACAACACAGCTCAACAAACACAACTGTACCGTGCATTCAAAATCGGCCGAAACACCTATACGTATACATATATAAGACAATAAAGAGGTATAATGTGTGAATCAAATGTGGTAATTCAGTCCAGTACAGTATATATTGTTGAAAGGTGACTCCCTATAGTGCACAACTTAATACCGATATTGCACTTTAAAATAAGTGCACAACTGATTGCACACTTATGTCCATAGTACACTATGTCCCATGATGCACAGCGGTTTTCATTGTCATGGATTGTCATGGGATTCCTCTGAGTGGGATGGCTCGTCACATGCGTGTCCTTTATGCAAATGAGCTGTCTCAGGGTTACATCTTACACGTGTCGCTTGTTTAATGACCGCTTCACGTCACGTTGATGGACCTCCAGCTGATCACTGTCTGAATACCTCCTATATCTAATCCTTAAATTCCCTATATAGAGTCTATACACTGTTCATTATGCAGGGAATAGGGAATGAGGGAACAAGTAAGCCAATTACAAACACTTCCGCAGAGTCCTTCAAGCGCTGTGCTGTTTACCGTAAGGTACTACCTCAGCAGGGTGGGGTTGAGGCTGGGCTGGCTTCCAGTCTGACGGCCTCCACCTTCGCCACACATTGGATTTTAAATCAGCGGCTGCTGCCTTAGGGTGAGGGGCCACTGTAAAACGGTCCCCTTAATGTGCCGCAATGAAACCCATGGTGACAAAGGGCCTGTATAAATAAACATGACCGGACCTGCATAACATTATGCATTATTGATGATGGTAAAATCTGCCGTCAGGATAAGCTATTGTGTGTGTGTGTGCGCGCCCCCCCAGGGTGGTCATGACATCACATCTTCATACCTGAGGCGCGGCGGTGGCGGTGCTGAGGGTACTTGCAGCGTGTGCTTGCGAGAAACAAAACAGCTGATAGGCAAAAACTTGTTCAGGGATTAGTGATCGATCGCCTCTGCAGTGAGGCAACGAGACTAAGACCCTAAGCCTAGACTGAACTAATTCCTGTTACACAAGTGATTGCTTCGACAGCAACGGGGTGTCAAGCCGAGGGGAGGGAAGGGCAAGCCGACCCAAAGCCTTCTTGATGTAAAACCAAAGTCTCCCCATAGCACTAAATGCTGTCGTGGACTTTTGCTTTTGAGGTTAAAAGGATTAAGATGAAAGTACATGAGTGTGTGTGGAAAGAGAAGTAGGCCGATGCCTATTCCACAGCGCTTATCCGATTTTGGTCTCTTCTACAATATGCAAAACCCCTGCATACAAAGAAAAATAAACATATATTCAGATCAGGGGACCTACATGAATAATTTTGTACATAACGGTATGTGTGCCGCAATTTCTTAGACAAATTATGAAACAAATGACCATGGGTCCTGTTTGATAGTAAAAAAAAATTGCCTTGACCTACACCTTGATTGAAGACGTGATGAGGTCAAAGAAAGATGGAAAGGATCATTCGTAAGGAGAAGATGAGGTAAAGAGAATAATTGACTCTGGGCTAGGTCATTATGCTACGTCATTATGCTAAGTCAATATGCTAGGTCATTATGTTAAGTTATTATTCTACGTCATTATGCTACGTCATTATGCTACGGCCTGTGTTGTGGACAGGGGTCTGCCGTGTTGTTCCCAAGAAGAACTAATAAACATAAACATGGTAGATACTGTGCCCTGTGCGTTTCAAGCAGGACATAAACGTGGACAACACAGGGAAAATCTATACTTTATTACTAATGTTGGAATTCAAACAATAAAAAGGAATATCGGCTACCAGTCACCAAAGGGAAAAAAAATGGTGGTGACATTGATAATGGTTTGTCAGGCTCACACTCCTGTCCCCTCATATGTATGGACAGAGATCCAAATAAGTATGTTTGGAGGAAAATAATTGTCGTCATGTTGATTGTTTGTTTTTGTGCTTCATTTTAAATGTTCCTGCCACAAGAAATTGTGGGACGGCATTATGTCCTTTTCGTAAAGGATGGTCCAGTGTACGCTAAAGGAGATATGGTGGTGGTTAGTGAGGTCCCCCCTTCACTTTAGGCGTCTTTGAGTGTTATTAATTATTATTATTCTTCATGTTTAACCTCTGTTTTCCTTTTATTCCTAGTCTGTTTTACATAGTTTTGAATGATGACTATATGCTCTGTAAGGTGACCTTGGGTGTCTTGAAAGGCGCCTCTAAATTAAATGTATTATTATTATTATTATTATGAAAAGTAGCATTGAACCACCTTTCCCTAGGATTTAGAGAATTCAAAAAGCTCTTATCATGGCTGCCACTTAGATTCTTCCGGGTAATTTCACTCAGTTAGGAACCTTCCTAAGCAACTCATTTTAATGGGATATTTTGTTTGCCTTCTTTCCAAGCAACGTATGCATCTAATTAGCCTACAGAAGTAATTGAAAATGTCAGCAGCTTTATTGATACGATGGAAAAAACTATAAATGTAATAGCCAGAGAAAAAACAGCACAAACACAATTTTTACACCTTACATTTTTCAAAGCAGTGATATAAATAAGGGTGAAAAACTAAACCTTGCCGGTTGTTACCTTGACAGTGACAGACATCTGAGGCCACTCTAAACAATAGTTGAAATTAAGAGACACGATTCAGGAAATTATTTAACATTTGCACAGTTTAACAGCTGGGCGAGCAACATGAAGACGAGTGCAGATAACACCCATTTACCATGGCTTGTGCTTTGACACATGAATAGCCCGGCTACCTACTAATGTTAATGTTCTGGGGCTACTCCCAACTGCTATGACAGCTCTCATACAATACAATGAGTGAGTGTCATCTGGGGGAGGCAGTAGCCCAGGAGGTATAGCGGGTTGACTGGATCTGGAAGGTTGCTAGTTCGATCCCTGGCTCTTCTTAGCTGAGTGTCAAATTGGTGTCCCTGAGCAAGACCCCTCCCCCTTACTGCTCTGCCGTCGGGGTGTGAATGTGTGAATGAAAGATTGTAAGTCGCTGTGGAGAAAAGCGTCAGCAAACATGTATGTGTAACTGACACCTGTGATTATCCTGTGATGACACCTCTGTGACAGGGTCTATAGGCGATGTGACCTCAATCAGATTTCTACCTACCCACGTATGAGTGGCATCTTTTCTTTGGGGATTATTATTCTTAACCTTCATACTTTTGAGTTAACCTAGCAGAGCAGGAAGACTGAGATATTTGTGAGTTATCTGACCTCGAGGCTCCTGTTCAGACTTAGATGTAGCGTTCGACTATTTCTATAACGAGAGCTCTGGCTATAGCTAGCTTGCATCTTATATTTGCAGTACTAACTTTCACTTGGGCTTTCATTCGCAGCTAAGATGTTAAACCATGAAACAAATGCATAAAAAAGATGTGCGGCGGTTCACCATGAAACCTGGGGTCCTTCAGCTGAAACCACAAAACCACAGCCCCTGCTCGCAAAAACATAAACGCCATAAAAGTCCTTGAAGTTGGATTTAAAATGTGACAGTGGACCAGAATGCTAAAACATGTATTTAATCAGCCTTACATTTAGAATCCAATTTGTATAGGTTCTTGTAGTTCATGTCTCCTAGCTTCAAGGTCGAGATCATTTCGGGCCACTCATAATGTAAGTTGAGTTAAAATGGCTACACAAGGATGTCATGTTATGGGCAGCAGGGCATGAAAACTCATTCTGTACAACTTAAAAAACATATTGCTCCCTTGGCTGCTATGCTGAACATTTCCGAATATGATATATGAAATTAACACTCATTCAGCTAAGTCAGGTGTCGTGGGGAGATTGCAGCAATACATAATTATATATACAGCCAAATGCTGACTCTCCTGATGAAATGCAGACAACTACCATCGTCATATTCATGCACAAACACACACACACACACACACACACACACACACACACACACACACACACACACACACACACACACGCACACGCACACGCACACGCACACGCACACGCACACGCACACGCACACACACACACACAAACAAACCTATAAAAAAAACG
>NC_082396.1:18399012-18521512 GCF_031168955.1 Gadus macrocephalus | reverse complement strand
TGTTTTTATTTTCTGCAGTTTAGACTTCTTCTGTAACCTATTTTTGAAAGCAAAACACCAAGCTCATTGATTTTACGAGGCAGGGTTATTTGAAACAATTTATTAAATAAATATTTGTGAGAGGTCATTCCTTCTCCTGAGTTTGCTTCCTATTTATATCTAGTGTACACCCCTACTGTCCACAAGCATCCCCCTCCCCATATGGATTTGGAGAATTGTTGCCACGTCCCAGTGGTGGAGGTATCATGTATATGAAAGAGGGCATTCAATTATACTACAATGATCAATTAGGAGGCCGAAGCCCTAAAGGAAGTGATGCAATAGGTGACTGAGTCGAGAACCTTTAATTAAGCTGTACCTTGGGGTCTCTTATATATCAAAGGGGGTCTCAAAGGACGCATATGCTTCAACCAGCCCTACAGGAAATGACTCTGCAAGTGCTCCATCTCGTTGCACCTCACCCAGCGGCTCGCTTGCAAGATTTTGGCCGGAAGTTCTTCCCAGACCTACACCCTAGCCATCCAACATGCATATCTGAGAATCAGGCCTCTCTTTAATAATGACAAAAAGTTATGAGAGAAACACACATTAACTTTTAGTTGTCTCATAAGCGGCATGGTGCCGGCTCCTTTTGACCTTTTGACCCCAGACTTCAAAAACGACAACTAACACATATCATTGTTAGATGATATCATCTAACAAGATGATATCATTAAAAGTTACATAAAGTAACGGTTTAATAACACAAACGCAGGAAACACGTGAGCTGTTAGTTTAGCGAAAGCAGCGTCCCTAGCAACCTGACATCGTTGAAACATGCGAGCGAGCCGATAAAATCTTCCTAATAACTATAAAACTAAAGATCAGACACAATCACTGATGAAGAGAAAGTTCTCTCACGGACACGTCGGACAGCGAAATATTTGATTTAATCTTAAGGCATGATCATGGGAAAAGTACTGGCAGCAAAAGTTACCAAGAACACATTCGACGAGACAATAGATTCACAAGATTCTTATAGGGAACATTAACATTGTGGGAAGGGAGTGGGAGTGACCTTAGGCCAAGTAAATTTGTAATACAATGGGTGGGTATTGGACATGTCTGCAGGTTTGGCTCTAAACGAGTTTACACAACAAAGAAGTCAGTCGATTGGCCTGGTCACAAAACCAGACTTACTGGCTCCAGTGGGAACTTGAATACGAATGAACTTAACCTCTCTCAGTTAAGAGAGGAAGGGATTTGTTTTAAGTTACAGGGAGAATGTATACAGTTCCTTCTAATGTAATAATTATATAAACAAGGTCAATATAATTTGTATGTGATTGTATATCTATAGTTATGATTGATATTTCCACGACAGTTCCTCCCTTTTTGAGGAACACTTATTACAGGTAGTATATTATGGCACAGGATTACAAATGATGGTGAAACAAGTTAAAACACAGAATAATAGGAACAAAATTCAAAGAAATTAGTAAAAATCAATCATTAATAAAGTAATCAATATGTACATTTGTAAAATTTGCAAATTCAAAGAAATTAGTAAAAGTAAATGATCAATATGTACATTAGTACAATTTATGTCTAGCATGTTAGGTCACTCATTTTCCATTTGGTAACTCTTCATTTGAGTAAGGGGCCCATTCTTGGTGGTGTTGAAGTGGGTTTGAGCTGTAGCAAGTAGGCTTGCAAACTGGTTGTGTGATGATGTGGTTAGCTGGGGTTCCGCTATGGTCGGGAGTCGGTCGTTGTTGCTGGTGGTTGCGTTGCATTGGTCTGCTGGGCTCATCAGGAGTATTATGCAGATCACGGTAGAGGTGGTCCATTCGAGGCGTTGGTGCTTTCCTCTTCTGGAGGTGCTGGGCGGCATCGGCTTGCATGGATCCATTCTGGTTTTCCTTGGAGTTTGACTGCAGTCCTCGTGGTCAGTAACACCTGGGTTGGTCCTTGCCATCTGCACGGAGCATTTTGGATTTTCGGTGGGGGTGGAAGACAGTTGAAGAAGCGTTGCCTGGATCGTTGTTTCCTTCTCCAAGGGGTCCTAGTAATGATTATACTCACCTGGGCGTTGTAGCGGGTTCTTCATGGTGTGGGGGGCGCGGACTGGTTCCGTGGGCGGGGCCGACGGTTTGGTCTCGTCGTTGTGTTTCTTTCTGCAATATTTCTCCCGATGACCTATCTTTTTGCAGTAAAAACATCTGGAGGGTTCTTTAACGCGTTGACGTTGGCTCCATACACAAAGTGTAGCGAGGGCGGTTTTGTCTTTTATGTTGTTTTGGGCTGTTTTAATAGCGTCTACTTCTGCGGCTGTTAACTCTATTTCAGTCATTAATTTATCAACATGTTCTGCATTACTAGTTGCTGTTTTGTTCAACAGAGCTGTTCTATACACTTCTGTCCAATCTGGGTTGATTTGCATCGTTATTTTGAAAATGTTAGACGCGATTTCTGGAGTTACTTCTTGTTTAACTGGTTTCGATATTGGGTGTCGTTTTTGCCGTGCGAATCCATGCATCTAAACAATTCTGTGTGTAATTAAAATCCCAATTCGGATCTGGTCCAGACGTTATTGTTTCTTTTAATTCTTGTAGTTTGCAAGAATCAAAAGAACCACCTATTGGCCAACAGCCATCTGTCCATTCGTACACATCATAAGTAAATGGAAAGACCGAGTATATGCCTGCTTCTTCTCTCAAGACTATATCTGCGGGGGATCTTGGTGGCACTATAGGATCGTTTTTTTTTTTTTTTATAGCGGGTTCTTACCAGGTCCGCTCTTTTTTTAATTTGCTTAGATACCGTTATTGTCACCTTAGCGTCCCGTTTTGATGAATGGGCGTCCATTTTACTCTTCCTTATGATTGAGTCAGACGTTCTTTTGAAATGAAGACACAAACAAATTAATACAAATAAAGGAATACACACACAGCTGATACAACAGATAGGGATATACGAAACAAAATACAATCGCTTTTGTTAGAGTTTTACGTCAAGAATTCTTTAATGCTAAAAGTAGGCTATGTTAATGTTATTTAATACTTTTAAAACTTGTGGAACTCAACGCAAATGGAGACCACAGATCTGTTTGATAAAGAAACAAAGAAATGTTACCTAACTGAATGATATTAATATATTTTGCACAAATTTGTAAATCAGAGTAAAGTCAATGTCTCAAAGGAGCCCGATTTATTTATTTCTATGTTGGTTTCAGGGTACTCACTCGTGGTTTGTCAATCAAACCTGTTTGAAGAATAAACTTTTGTTGAATTGTCCTCTGG
This sequence comes from Gadus macrocephalus, assembly GCF_031168955.1. Lineage (NCBI taxonomy): Eukaryota > Metazoa > Chordata > Actinopteri > Gadiformes > Gadidae > Gadus > Gadus macrocephalus. The sequence continues at coordinate 18,518,231 of NC_082396.1, read as the reverse complement.
CTCTGGATCAGTGTCCTGAACTGCTACGATTTGCGGGCATTCGTTCCTTGGACATTGCTATTTATCTGAAAAAAATCTATACGATCTCTCAGATCATATTAATACAACTCAGCAGTAAATCTATTACAATCGCATTCAAATACATTTAGAATTTCGGGACGGCGTAAAACTGCTTCTCCAGCGCTGTGGAGAGAAGAAGGGTCTACAAGAGGTTGTAGACAACATGAAAGCAAAGCATGGAAAGAAAGGATAGAAATACGGCGCGAAAAGTACATAACATAACAATTGGGATGAGACACAACGATGTTCTTTATATATTTTTTCTTTTCACAACCGAGGGGGGCCTATTCCCTCAGTTGTTTCAGTGCCATACTTACCTGCTGGCACTGTTTGCGTCTGTAAAAGCCGGACGTTATTTTTCTATTATATTTAGTTTTACCACTTGTCCACTTTTCTGAAAAAAAATAAGTTTAGTAACATGACAAGAAAAGTTGAACAGTGGTTAAATCAAATTTTTCGCCGTCGTTGGTGTCTTTAGGTTGGGAGGCTCCTCTATTTTATGTACATTTCATTCAGGTTCAAACAACATGAGGTCACTCAATTCATCCTACTTGGTTTTCCCGCGGGAAAACCACAATCACATATAATTTGTATGTGATTGTATATCTATAGTTATGATTGATATTTCCACGACAATCACTGAAGTAAAAAGTATATTTCTCGCTAGAAATGTTATAAGCAACACGTTTAACGGTGAATCGGTCCTAAAATATTGCATTTCCCATTCAGATAATAAAGTTTAATAAAGATCATACACATTCACTGACTGAAGATTATTCAAGGAAAAAGCACATTTCTCGCTAGAAATGTCATTAGAAACACGTTTAATGGTGATTCTGTCCTAAAATATTGCATTTCCCATTCAGATAATAAAGATTAATAAAGATCATACACATTCACTTACTGGAGATTATGCAAGGAAAAGGTATATTGCTCGTTAGAAATGTTATTAGAAACACGTTTAATAGTGTATCTGTCCTAAAATATTGCATTTCCCATTCAGATAATAAAGATTAATAAAGGCTACGTAACAATTTCACCAAATGCTAGGAGAACGTCTAGCCCCCTGTTGGTGCTATTCCTCCATTCATTTCGAATGGAGAAGAAAGCGTGTTCAGGGTCACGCTTTGGTCAGGCAAAGCGTGACCCTGAACACGCCTTGCGATGTGGACAGTGACGGACTGGATGGTCTGGCATTCGGGCAGATGCCAGAGAGGCCGCGGCCTCTCGTGGGCCGGCCAATCACGGGTCTGCATGCTTGTCGGGTTCGCGCGGCCGCTTCGTCGCAACGCGGCCACACTTTCAGGCATCTATAGTGTTAGAAGATATAAATTAGCCATTTGTCTCTAAATCCCTATTCATGCTATATAATAGGAACCGAATCAGTATTTATACCAGTTAGGAGTGTCTATATACTACAGTCCAGTGCTATAGAGAGAGATATGTTATATCTACCACTTTGCTACAGTCATGGTTGCCCTTAATATTTACATCGGTCTACCTTATTTTGTAGCCTTATTCAATCAGATGTTTAAAAAGTGAATTGTTTGAAATTGAAATGCAACAAATCTCCCTGTATTTTTAATTGTATTATTGGTTTACAAAATGTATATGAAGCAATGACTTCTGGGAATTTCAAAACCGAATCACACCGCGTCTTCCTATAGGGGGTTGTTGGAAGTTGAAAGTTGGAAGATACCAGAGTCTGCTGAGGTTACTATGAGTATGAACGATGAATCGAGGAATCAAGCGACAGAAGGGAGGAGCGGAGAAAAAAATCCAGGAAATTACTGTTGGCTGAGAGTGAAAAATGCGCGAAACTGACCGATTCGTTTTTTAAGCCGCCAAGTGCAGCTTCAGCTAGTAGCACCAGCGCTAGCACTAATGTTCAAGACACTGAAAAAACAGACCAGGGGCAGGGAGTAAGACAGGAGGACAGTGATGAACAGTGAGGACAGTCAATCTTTATGCATATTAAAGTTAGAGTTCATCACCAATGGGGCTACAAGTGCGTGTTATTTCCGTGCATGTGAAGTTATATCTGTGTGTTGCGGGCATGCGCGTGCGTGCGCGTCCCCGTGTGGGCCACTGGGGGGTGAAAATGTCAGGGCCGTTTTTTAATCCCAGTCCGTCACTGGATTTGGACCAACGTATATTTCACGCCTTGGCGTGATACCGGGTTGGAGAGAGAGAATGACACTCCTTGCCCACTGCATCCGTCCGTTGACAGATCTTATTGACTTTGCATGGGGTGATCCCGAAATGCATTGTGGGACCGTCCGTTCCTTTTGGCTCCGTCTCTTGCGTTCAGAAGTTGAGAACATTTTCACTTCTCAATAATCCTGGCGCGTATCAATGACATCGTGGAGGCAAACCTCCCACAAGCCCAGGCAGGATTCCGCAAAGGAAGATCAACGACAGATCAAATAGTCTGATTAGTCAATTACATAGAAGGAGCGTTTCAGAAGAAAGCGAAGGTTGGAGTTGCCTACATCGACCTCACAGCTGCCTATGACACCGTGTGGCACCGTGGTCTTTATTTTAAGCTACTACAAATGATCCCTGACGTGAAGCTTGTGAAGTTTATTATGCTTATGCTCCAGAACCGATGTTACGACCTCAAGCGCTGAGCAAAGTAGAAATCGCCAGCTCCGAAATGGCTTACCACAGGGATCTGTGCTTGCTCCCATTCTCTTTAACATCTACACTGCGGACTATCCCGCCACCTCTTCACTAAAGTACCTCTATGCGGACGACAGCGCAATTGCAGCCCAAGCCAAAACATACGAGGAGATCCAGAGCATCCTAGAGGCTGACATCTCTACTCTCTGCAACTACTTCCGCCTCTGGCACCTGAAAGTAAGCGAGTCAAAGACTGTCTGTTCGGTCGACCAGCTGTCAACCCGCCAAAAAGGAGCTAGAAGTGAGAATGGAGGGCAAGAAGTTAAGATTCGACCCTGCACCTGTCTACCTGGGCGTCACCCTTGATCGCAGCTTAACCTTTGGGCCTCACCTGAAGAACGCTGCAAACAAAACATCCAAGCGCGTCAACCTAATAAGGAAACTCTGCGGCCTAGACTGGGGAGCCAGTTTTACAACACTGCGCACATCAGTCCTCGCACTTGTGTATTCCACTGCTGAGTATGCCGCAGCGGCCTGGTCTCACAGTGTCCACATCAAATCAGTCGATGTTGTCCTCAACAAAGCTATGCACATCATCTCAGGCACCATGAAACCAACTCCAAGAGAGATGCTACCTGTACTATCCGGAGTCCTTCCACCTAAAGTAAGGCGCGACTTCCAGATCCTCAAGCTTGCGGAGAAGGCACTCCAGCCTGGAAATAACATCATCCCAGCACCGCAGAACACACCCCAAAGGATCACGAGGCAACACTTCGCCACTAGAGCTGCGGATCTCTTAAGGTCTGGCCCTGTCTCTGAGACATGGATGGACATGAGGTGGCAAGATGAAAGGAAGGACGCAAACACCAACCTGCACGCCTTTGTCGCCACCCCTTCACCAACACCACCTGGACATACTCTCCCGCGGAAGGCATGGGTTCGGCTCAACCGCCTCCGAACAGGCTGGGGGAGAACCCAGTCCTTCCAGAAAATGACCGGATCAAGCCCCTCAGACACCTGCCAATGTGGGGCTACCCAGACGGTCTCACACATAATCAACGAGTGCCCGACCTTTGGCGCCCAACATGGCCGTAGAGGCCTGGTACAGCTGGACGGAGAGACACTGAACTGGCTGCTGAATGTAGCAATCCCTGTGTGATAGTTCCAAAGGAAATTGCACGAAAGAAGAAGAAGAAGACTTCTCAGGCTGCAACGGATCCTTCAGCCAATCAGATCGTGGCTCCGTCGGCAAATGCCACTCCCCCAACCGTCAGACACGCCTTCCGTCGTCCTTTGACGGACAGATGGAGTGGGCATGCTGCGTGAGAGAGAGGAGAGGGAGAACCAGCTGCATTATTTGCGGTGACATTACCCTTTACTCTTTTACAAAAGAAAATAGTGTTTGAGGAACGTTATCCGATGACAATGGACCATCGCAGACGGCTTCTATCAGGAGCCCTCGGACAAAAGAACTCAAACAAACACCCACTCGAAGGTCCCGGTCACCCTCCAGCCATTAAGTCCAACATCATGTCTGTTTTCACAAGAATGCAAAAGAGGCAAAGAAATAGTACACCAGTTTACATGTAAACAAAATGCAGCCCCACAAGGGTAGAGAAAGATAAATTAATCTCACCTAATGTAGTACATTCAGGAAACCATCAGTCACGCTACCTGGAGTCTCTCTGTGTTCTCCACACCACACTCTGTTGCCAGGAGCCTGCTCCACAGCTTTATGTAGTTTTCTTTTGGGTTTATTATTATTAAGTTTTGTGTTGATCCGTCACATCTTTTCAAATTAATTTAGCTTTGCCTCCAGTAGGGCATGTCCTCCGCTTCAGACCATATACATTAACCAAATTCTCTAGCTACGGGGTGAGGAATTTAATTTGATTTTGTTTTTTTGATCTGCTATAATTTATGAGCTCTTCTTTTCCTGCAAGAACATTGACTTTCATGAAGTCTAAGTGCACAATTAAAGGCGTGCTGCACGTTAATGGCTCCATCCCAAACAACATTATGCTCCAAGTACCCTTCTTATTACTTATTTTAATTGATTATATTAAAAAGCCCTTTTATTCAACTTACAATAATGGTTTACTGTGACTTGTAGGGGAAGTAAAAGCGGCTAACTATACATTTCAAGGCGACATTTATTTAGAAGTTTGTGTATTTAAAATACATCTGAAAATAGATGATAACACAGAAGATCAACTGAGTCAATTATTGGAGATGTTTAATGATGATAATACGGTTATTGACAAAACAATAACCTCCACAGGCCACAAGCAGTTGAAGCCAATTCACATTTGTGGAGCACAGGGTCATGACCTCAGCACCTGCGGTCTGGTTGCTGTTTAATTGAAGATTCATGAGGTAACATTGATTCCATAAGTTTCATAGAGCTACATCAACAATGCCTTGTTAAAATGCTGCACGGTTTACTAGGAATTGAGTCACATTAGGACAATTTCAGCAGCTTGTAACACTAACATCGGTGTTGGGGAAATTTTATTGGAATAATGGATTGAATTTAAACAAATGTTTTGGGATTCAATTTTACATAATCTATTTACAGTACACCACAACACAAACACACAAGCACAAACGCACACACCCCCAGACACACACCCACACATGCATACAAACACACGCACAAACACACACACACACACAGACACACACACACACACACACACACACACACACAAACACACACACGCACACACACACACACACACACACACACACACACACACACACACACACACACACACACACACACACCACACACACACACGCACACAAACACACACACACACACACACACACACACACACACACACACACACACACACACACACACACACACACACACACACACACACACACACACACACACACAAACACACAATCTTGTCCCTGACATCAATAAAATGGATGCAGCCATTTAAGGGAAAAACTTTTCAAAGTTGTGAAATCAGACATCACGTCAGGTCATTTGCATCACATTTAGCATCCTGTCGTCCGTCGGACTCCTTATACTTACAGAGCGGCTAGTCTGACAATAACCCCCCCGCCTCCCATCCAAGAACAGAGCAAACTCACCGCACGGCCAACTCCAAAAAGGCAGCAAACCGAAGCCAGCACGGCGCACTCAGGCCAAATCGATGAGAGAGAGAGGGAGAGGGAGAGAGAGAGAGAGAGAGAGAGAGAGAGAGAGAGAGAGAGAGAGTTCAAGCCTTTACGACTCCAGAAAGTCTTAAAGATCCTAAATGCACCATGGCACCATTGATTTAACTCATTTATCCTGCCGTCACACGCAGCCCCTCTCACTCCCTAACACTGAGTGGCAGTTGTAGAGAGATGATAGAGCAGGGGGGGAGTGGGGGGGGGTGCTGCACCACACACACACACACACCACCGGAGACGAGGCATAAATCATCCAGTCACTGTGACACATGGGCCAAGATGTCTTAAAGCCGCTGCCGTTTGGAATATAAACCCCCCTCCCATCTCCTCCACTTCCTCCATCGCCTCCTCCTCCTAGTTTCTGTTTTCTCTGCGAGAGCATTTAATGTGATTGTGTTTTTTTGCTTTTTTTCCCTGAACATTGCCCCGTAATAGCCAAAGCCACCCTTCTGGGGTAGGGGAGAGGGGGGGTGGGAGTGCGGACTCCACCGAGGGAGTCAATTATATTATAGCCTCCTAGCTGTCAGCAGTTACTGTCAGAGTATCCCCCCCAATGCCTCTCCTCCCCTAACCCAACCCTAACAGACAAACACACACACACACACACACACACACACACAAACACACACACACACACACACACACACACACACACACACACACACACACACACACACACACACACACACACACACACACACACACATACATACGCACACACATACTCCTTACACACACACACACACACACACACACACACACACACACACACACACACACACACACACACACACACACACACACACACACACACACATACATACGCACACACATACTCCTTAGGCTGTGGCTTTTCACGCCTGATCTGAACACTCCCTCTACATGTCTAGTGTTGTACTGAACGTGTTATAAAAATCAAATCAATATTTGTATTTGCTAGACTTTTCCTGCAAGCAGCCTACCCCACATTAATGGATGAGTTTGTGGGAGTTGACAGAATGTAAAGAATGTTTATTCCAGTGTTTATGTGTGTGTGTGTGTGTGTGTGTGTGTGTGTGTGTGTGTGTGTGTGTGTGTGTGTGTGTGTGTGTGTGTGTGTGTGTGTGTGTGTGTGTGTGTGTGTGTGTGTGTGTGTGTGTGTGTGTGTCTTCATATGTTTAGATCTACACACGTCTGCCTTTATGTATTTATGTATGCATATAATTGTGTTTGTATGTGTGTTTGTTGGCTTACATGTGTTTGTCTTTCTTAACCTCTTTCTAAAAGCCCTTAAATGTTAAAAGATGTGATCAATCAATGTGATCACTTGTAATGAAATTAAAGGACTTGGTATAATAAAATGATTATACTTGCAATAAAATGTTATTGGTTGTAATAAAAGACCTAAAGCCAGGAAGTGTTTCTATAAATAGCAGAACTCTTAGCTTTATGTCTACTAGAGGAAATTAAAATAGATTAATCAACAGTAAAATAGCGATATGTGAGCAAACTATTAGGAAAGGCAAATGTAACTTGATGGTGATTATAATCACATCAATATATATATAAGATGAACATTGGATTCTATTCAAACACTATAACTAAGCGATTAAGATATTGTTATACGTGCGTGTGTGTGCACGCAAGTGTGTGTGTGTGTGTGTCTGTATGCGTGTGTGTGTGTGTGTGTGTGTGTGTGTGTGTGTGTGTGTGTGTGTGTGTGTGTGTGTGTGTGTGTGTGTGTGTGTGTGTGTGTGTGTGTGTGTGTGTGTGTGTTTTGGGATGCTGCCATAACCGTGTCAGTAAGCCTTTAGGTGCTGTCACCTTTCTGTATGAACTGAATTTATGGCCCATATTCTATCATATTTATCCCACTCATACCACTACAGCTAACCTCTGCCGACTTTGTTAAACTCTGCATGACGCTCATGAGTGCAAGTATGTGTGTGCCAGTGTGTGTGCGTGTGCGTGTGTGTGTTTGTCAGTGTGTGTGTGTGTATGTGTGTGTATGTGTGTGCGTGTGCGTTTGCATGTGTGTTTGCATGAGTGTGCGTGTATGTGTGTGTGTGTGTGTGTGTGTGAGTGTGTTTCTGAGATTGACTTTGACTTTCAGAGCATCTGCTGGGTGCCGACATGGCGGGGGGGCACAGGTGGTATATTGTTTGTAACCCCACACACTACGCTCTCTCTCTCTCTCTCTGTCTCTCTCTCTCTCTCTCTCTCTCTCTCTCTCTCTCTCTCTCTCTCTCTCTCTCTCTCTCTCTCTCTCTCTCTCTCTCTCTCTCTCTCTCTCTCTCTCTCTCTCTCTCTCTCTCTCTCTCTCTCTCTCTCTCTCTCTCTCTCTCTCTCTCTCTCTCTCTCTCTCTCTCTCATACTCACACGTGCACATGGACATGCACACATCCCCACACACATAGACACATGAACACACACACACACACACACACACACACACACACACACACACACACACACACACACACACACACACACACACACACACACACACACACACACACACACACACACACACACACACACACACACACACACACACACACACAGGTGTATACACAGACTTCCAGGCGCTGATAAAGCTCACAGATGCTGACCTTGTACGAGGCCAGGCTCCTGGACTGTCAGCACTTGTCACACACACACACACACACACACACACACACACACACACACACACACACACACACACACACACACACACACACACACACACACACACACACACACACACACACACACACACACACACACACACACACACTCACATACAAACAAACACACACAAACACTAACACTTCACGGACTACTTAGGGACCATGAAGATACTACCTTTCAGTGTGTGTGCTTTTGTTGGCCAGTACACATGTGTGTAAGTGTTGGAAGGGGGGGGGGGGGCTGTCAGAAAATTTGTATGTGTTTGTGTGTTGGGGTTGGGGGGCACTACTGAATAATACTGCAGGTAATGAGATAGGGGATGAGAACAGAAAGATAAGTAATAAGATACCAGAGTCTTGTCTGTATTAGACAAAAGCGACTTTAGGAGCACACCTGACACATTGCAATACTGATAACACCTGCAGACATACATGTTGGTTCATGTACCATAAACCATATTTATAACTCAAACATACAGAGCAACCTTTCTTAAAAAAAAATCATTAAAGCAGAAGCGATTAAGCACGGAATCAACCAATGAAGTGCATGCTATCAGTCCTGTGCTAATGACGCTGTGAGGGAACGTCCAAGGTAACGGAGAGATTAAACCCACTGGGGGAAAACAGGTGAGAACCAACAAGCCCTGCAGACCCTTTCTTCACCCTCCATACCCCCTCCCCGCTGTGCTGCCCCTTATCGTGCACACACAGGTAACCTGGAAGTTTCACAGAGAAAGTTGCAAGAGGCAACGTATAGGCTGGTAATTGACAGCTGGAGACTGAGGCGTGCTGCTTTTCAACCCGTCGAGAGGGGATTGTAAGAATGGCTTCGGATGCTTTCTCTCTTGTGACCCCACTCTGATGCTATCCCAATCATTTGGGTTCAGCCCTGTAACATTGACTTTACTTTTACTGAATGAAACAGTAACATTGTAGATTGTATGGTGCATTCTATACTGCCTACCAGATCACAGCCGCTACCTCTGATGTGGAGCAGAGTTGTTATTTTGGGGCAGCACATGTGTGCAGGTTCACCCAATTCTTTTTGTTCAAAGGAAAAACAGACAAACATGCATGCATAGATACATACAGGCATGCACCCACGCATGCAGGCATGCACACCCACCCACACCCACACACACACACACACACACACACACACACACACACACACACACACACACGCACACGCACACACACACAAACACACAAACACACGCACACACACGCACACACACACGCACAAACACACGCACACACACACACACACACACACACACACACGGTCAGGCTGTGTTCAATGGGTTTTGATCGTCTCTCTATGTCAAACTAGTATATTCCTTATTGACCGACTTTCTTATTTTCTCTCCTCCTCTCTCTCTTTTCTTTCCTCTCACCCCATCTTTCTCTCGTCTCTCCATGCCATTTTTTCACTCTTTGTCCCATTCATCTTTTCCTCTCTCATCATTCCCCTCTCTCATCTCCCCCACCCTGCTTCTCTTCTATTCCCCTCCCCTGCTCTCTTTCACACTCCTCCTCTCTTCCCCTCCTTCTTCCCTGTCAGGGAGAAGATCTGCCTGAATAATTTCTTCCCCCTGGACCTGCTCTGCTCTTTAATTCATGAGAGAAGGGTGGAGAGAGAGAGAAAGGGAGGATAAGCGAGAGACAGAGCGAGAGACAGAGTAAGACAGAGATAGAGAGAGAGAGAGAGAGAGAGAGAGAGAGAGAGAGAGAGAGAGAGAGAGAGAGAGAGAGAGAGAGAGAGAGAGAGAGAGAGAGAGAGACACTTGGCCTATACATTTGTTTTTTATATTTTACATCATTGTGTTATTTGTTAGTATGTTTGAGTTTGTGTGTGTGTGTGTGTGTTTGTGTGTGTGTGTGTGTGTGTGTGTGTGTGTGTGTGTGTGCGTGTGTGTGTGTGTGTGTCTGTGTGTGTGTGTGTGTGTGTGTGTATTTGTGTGTCTGTGTGCTCATGTGGGCCTGTTCATGTGTCGCATGTGTGTGTGTGGCCTGTGTGCTCATGTGGGCCTGTTTATGTGTGGCATGTGTGTGTGTGTGTAGGAGTGTTTGTGTGTGTGTGTGTGTGTGTGTGTGTGTGTGTGTGTGTGTGTGTGTGTGTGTGTGTGTGTGTGTGTGTGTGTGTGTGTGTGTGTGTGTGTGTGTGTGTGTGTGTAAGAGGGAGTGAACATTTTGATGGAGACTGTGACATCGTTTTTGTATGAGAGAGAGTTTATAGAAGTATAATAGCTGAGACGGTTATTGTAGATCTGGTGTGTGTTCGTCTGTTTGTGCTCTTGTCCATGTGTGTCTAAGCATAGTTATGTATTTGTGTGATTGTGTTTGTGCTTATGGCTGTGATCTTCTTGAACCACCAGGAGTGTATTTTTAACTCTGAGATCAAATAGGCTCACATGTCTACGATAACAGAACCCTCTGAATGAACACTAAGCTCCATTCAGAATTAACCTTCTTAAAATTCAACCCATCCATCTTCCTTGCAACATCTACAAGCATTTTTTATTTCCTTTCAAAACTTAATTATTTGGCTTCCAACATTTTGAAAACTGTGATCTTTTGGTGTCCTACTTTAAATCATTGGCATAATCAGCTTGCATTTTTCATTCATGATGTGACCTCCAATTCATAAGGGTGGGTTAAAACCTGGATATGATGAGCAATAGATATCAAGTATCTAGTGCTAATTTTTAAAGGTGATTTTAGCCTAATCTTCCCGGATGACGGTGAACCTTTTTGACAGAGGTATGCCGCCATAAAAAAACAAAAGCGATGCAACAATGCTCAAGCTTGTTGTAGGCTGAATGTTGTTTATGTATGATCATATGATAACAATTTGACAACAAAATATTATTTAAATACTCAATGTAGGCCTAAACATTTTGTGCATTTGAGTTAAAAGTAAGTAATCCCATTTTTTTTATGAAATATCTACAAAATGTATATTATTGTAAAATCACACTAACAATTACATCTTGGTTAATGATGATTTGACATAATTTAAAGATATGATTTGACAAAACATATCTATACGAAGAAAGATATTTGCAAGAAACTTTTTCTATTGACTACGTGTCTCTATCTCTCCATCTGATAATGATCCCGCTAGAGTCAACAGACAGTTAGACTGATTCATTCAATAGGATACTCTGCATCCAAGAATGTCACACTTTACCCAATGAACAAATGCTCTTATACTTCCAAGGATCCCCATGCAAAAGGACATCAGATTATGTCTTATTACGGACTGACAGTCCAATAAACAGACAGACAGACTGACAGACAAAAAGAAAGAAAGACAGTCACACAGACGGAGAGACAGAGAGACAAACAGACAGACTGACGGACAGAAAGACACACGGACAGACAGACAGAGACACAGATGGACAGACAGACAGACAGGCAGGCTAACATGTGTTTACATCCAGTGTGAGGGGGGCTGGCCTCGTGGGCCACGTGCCTGCTAATGGTTCTGTATAGGACAGCTCCTGGAACATATAGCTCCCTGGTGGGGGATTGTCTGTGCCCTTTTCTTTATCCTGATCTCATGCAGCCGCTTGATAGGCCCAGCTGACAGCCAATGACCTACTCAGCAGTCAGCTGTGCTGACAACATTCTGGAGTTTGTCCTTGGATCGGAGTGAGCCAGGGCCAATGCCAGACAGCCTAGGGATGGTTTCGGACCGTTGTTAGCAGATAGCATCTGGACAAGAACTGCTCACATATGTGAGGTTGAGGCAGCCATTAGAGTGTGTTGAACTGTTTCTACTCCATCTGAGTGTCCGTGTGAGTGGTATAGGTGGAAGAATGTTTTGGAAGATTTGTATCTGTGTGTTGGTGCATACCTGTATCTGTGTGTGTGTGTGTCTGCGCGCGCGTGTGTGTGTGTGTGTGTGTGTGTGTGTGTGTGTGTGTGTGTGTGTGTGTGTGTGTGTGTGTGGATGTGCGTGTGTCTGTGTGTGTCTGTGTGTGTGTGTGCGTGAATGTGGGTTGGCGTGTTTGTGTGTGTTTGTGTGCGAGTGCATGTGGGTTGGCGTGTGTGCTTTGGGAGATGTGTCTAATTTAACACTAGCTATATCTATATATCATATATAGACATAGGTATAGCTAGTGTTTATATGTGCCTGTGTGTGGGGGTAGGCGTGTGTAGGTCTCTCTGTATGTGTGTGTACCTATCTTCATGTAGGTATAGATATAGCAGTCATCTTAAATGTGCGTTATATGTGCATGTGTTGGCGTGTGTGTTTTGATGTGTGTGTGTGTTTGTGTGTGTGCATTCTTTATGTGCGTGACATTGATGCCCTCTATGTGTGGCAGGGCAGCGAGCAGATCGATGTTTGCATGAATATGAAGAAGGTTGTTACTGGAATAAAGGGTTTCGCCTGCTATAGAATAATACAATGATTTATTACACTGCTTTCTTACACACACACACCGCATGCAGACACACACACACACACACACAGGCAGGCACACACACACAATCACGCGCACACACACACCCACACATGCATACACACATAGGCTTGCACACAAACACACGCACACAGACACACGCATGCAAACACACAAACAGGCATAAACAAACAGGCTTGCAAACACACAAACACACTCTGCATGCACACACACACCGACACACACACATACAAACCCAGGCAGGCACACACAAAAAACACACACACACACACACGCTCACGCACACACATACCCACACAGGCATACACACACAGGAATGCACAAACACTGCATGCACACACACACATACAAACCAAGGCAAGCACACACACAGACACACACTCACCCACACAGGCACACACACAGTCATGCACACAACCACACATACACACACATGCACACGCACGCACGCACGCACGCACACACACACACACACACACACACACACACACACACACACACACACACACACACACACACACACACACACACACACACACACACACACACACACACACACACAGAAGTGAAGTGCAGTAGAAGAATGGAGAGGAGACATTAGAGAGAAACTGAGACAGCCAAAAAGTTTTCTTTTTTATCTCACTTGGCAACAGCAACCCTTTTTATAGTTTTTAAACATTGTCTACAGTCATCCAGCTGGGTTGCTATGGACACAACGTCCAAACAGAAAGCAGCTAGGTTAGGCAGTGGGTGCAATGCATGACGAACGTGTCACAATTTGTCAAATGCAACAAGAAAATTAAACAGACCGATAGGCAGCGTTAATAATTGTGGCACCGTTAATGTTAATGCTACTTAGGGGGGAAATTGCAGGATTGACAATGACAGCGATATTTTTGTTACAAAGCGGGTAAATGCTGTCTATTGCCCTTAGAATCAAGGCTCATAACAGCAAATTTATACTGAAGTCAAGTGAGTGCAAGTGAGCACCCAATAGAGACAGGCGTCGCACCCATTTTGTGTTTTCCTGAGCTGCAGGGTTACTGTGCAACACACACATCCAACAGTTCATGACCAGATAACAAATAAAAGCACTGAGGTTTGGATAAAAGCTTTTACAGAGTTTTTATCCAGTCCGAAGTCAAAGCAGATATTTTCTGACTATATATGGATATTGGTATCGTATGAGTTTATAAATATTCACGTATACTATATCATCGTTATTATTATTACTAATATCTTCATTACTACTATTATTTTTGTTATTGTTCATAATAAATGAATAATACATAACTAGATAAGAATTTATATGCATGTTTATGTTATTATTCATTAATATTTGTCACAATGTATAATTATTGGGTTCTTATTGGTGTTATCATTATTTAAACATCCAGCAATGCGAATTATACCACAAAGCTATTACCAGTAATGGCACCTGTAGTAATATGTAGTAATAAATAAACCTGTAGTAATAAAGGTGCTCAAACGGTATCGTCAGCTTTCCTCAGCTCTACTTGCACTTAGTGCGACCTGGTGGAGATTCAGTTCTACTACAACACAAAACCCAGAGGGGCTGCAAATTCTTTCAGAAAAGATTGAACTATTCCCGTTGTGGGAGGTTAATTGGGTGACCATGGTCTCTAAAGTAAGACTTCTTGGTTTCATATTGTCCCAGTGTAGAGTTGATGTTAAACTATCTAATCTAATAGGGGCTATATCGGTATAGTGTAACCTCGTGCGTCGCACCGGTGTTCTGCCAATCCTCAGTCAAATCGTGCTACCTAGTGGTTCTGCGCATGCGCATGCAGCAACGTGGTGTATAATACCCATACTGTACCACACGCTACCAAACCCATAAAGTAGCATTTTTATTTTTACCCTATCAAAAAATGCTACCTCATGTGTTGGGTAGCGTATTTGATCTGCGGACCAATCAACCAGCCTCTATCAAGCGATGCTGCCCCCACAGAATCACGTTATTTTACACCACTAGGCCTGCTCCATGTTCACTCCATGTCCCCATAAGAAAATGTGGAGCATATTTTGATACTGTATTTTAAAGTTTTTATTGTATATTTCAGGGGTACATTGTGTGTATTTTACACCACTACTACAGCACGGATCAATATTGTCGACCGATAAATATGGTGTGTTCCAGATTCCTCGGACGCCAACCCTCCGGGTTGGAAGTCGGTTAATCTCCCAGTTTTCTTGAGGCATTTCACGGAGGCACGCCCCCTTTTTCTCTTCATCTCTGGAAATTCTGTACCGAGAGCAGTGATGACGCTCTCAAAAAATGTCTGCGCCCGTGAAGAGATTTATTTTCTTTGTATTTGTACCACGTCATTTTAATGTCGTTCTTAAAGGCTCTTACATACTTGATTAGATTGCTACTTTATTCCGGTCACCAATTTATGCATTGCAGGTCTTGCTGTGCGTGCAATACAATGTAGTTTGTAGTATGTTGTTTGTTTTCGAGCTGGTTTGCTAAAGAGGCTAATGTAGCTAACAATAAACAACGACTAGCCAATTTCATGACAAAATCACAAAGTCGAACGGGAACGCTAGTGCTCCGAGACCGGAAATGACACAATTACAACTCGGAAGGCTGGCATCTGGATCACACCGCACGAAGACCGCTAAATATGACGTCCGTGAGACTAGGCGGCGGCAGCTAAAAAAAAAACGTGATGACGTCACACAACAGCAGCAGGCTTACTGTAGTCACATGTGGCCTCGGCGGTCCCGGACGACGAGTGGTGGTGCTAGCGAATTGGCCCTGCCGAGTGGAGCTGGCTTCACAGAAAATAAACGACACATTGATTAAAATATCACATATAGCTTAGCCTTCTAATCAGCCCCTCTGGTCAACCATGCCCCCAAAGAAACCCGCCCCGGCGGGCGCGAATAAAAAGACCCAAGAGAAGAAAAAGGAAAAGATAATCGAGGTAAAGCCCAGTGTGTAGCACGTTGCTGCTAGCAGCGGTGGAGAGGGTACAGGACGGGCTGGAGCTATCCCGCTCCCCATATGGGCTGCTAGCATTACAGCTAATGGACTCACTCGCACATGTTTTAACAGCCGTCTGTCCGTCCTTTACATGTCTTGTTAATCTCCAGGCCCATCATTCGGTTGTGTTCCGTGTTAAGATGTGAAAGCCCTCTCTATGGCCATGGTCAATTAAGTGAGCTAACTTTAGCCGTTAGCTCGTGGCTCTCCGGACGCTGGCCCGGTTGATTGCAGGGCCCAGTAATGTGTGTGTTAACTAACCTAACACTCTAAGACACCGGTGAGGGGAAGTAAGCAGGCCAAATTACATTGTGTTGGTTATATGGCGTCATGTGTTACTATGTAGGCCTGAGTGCTATAAACAGCCGGGCCAGGTGGCTTCAAGGGCCTTACTGGGTTTGATCAGCACCGGTGTCGTGGATTCTGATTTAAATCCAATCCCCTAAAGCTATCGTAAAATAATGGCAACGGCTACCGTTACTTTGTTGTGCTTCGCAAAGGCGATCGATGATGCTTCACAACTTTTCACGGTTGCTGGTTCAGCATTTTATCATACCGTGATAGTTTGATCTTAAGTTAAGTTTCGATCTTATTTATTCTCTTCTACCGATGCCTACCTATTTGATAAGCATTCCTCTCTGTTGGGTCAACCACAACGGTATACATTGATGTAAACGGCTAAATAAATCCGTGCACTCATAAGCCTGTCACAACGTAAACTTGACAACTCATTAATAAGTTAAATTAGACGAAAGGCAGGTAAAGCAAGGAGAACCTTTTGTGTGAAATAAATCCCTGAGAAAAAAAATTCGGATGGAATTAATAGCCACAATAATCATGTCTACTAACAATGACCAGGCCAGGTCATTGATGGGACACCTGTAGATATTTCGTTTTTCATGTATCCCCCCCTACCCCCAACCCTCTACCCTGGCGAAAATGGCCTGCTCATCAGAATGCATCTTTGGTCCTTGTTTGGCAATACTCAAAAAACACATTTTAATAGGACTGAAGAGATTTCTACTAGTTTAAGTTCCAAAATAAACATATTTATATTGTTACCTTAGTCTAACTATTCGTTAATTGACACCTGTGAGACAATCTTCGATTTTTCAATGGGCACAGACCAATATGCATCTGGATAAGAGTTGGATAGACCTTAAACCGATTCGAGCATTAAAACGGTTGACACAACTGTAGTCAACGAAAGAAAATATAGGTATAATTTGACCAGTAGATGGAATGTGTAAATGAAATCTGCACGTTATCTCTAAATTATTTGAATGGGCTACAGTGCACTCTACCTGGTAGCCTGAATATCACCCGAGCCCGATTCGGTTATGGCAGAGCATCAATGTAATGCAGGCAAAAGCCAAACAGTGAAAAGAAGACCTGATTTTGCTGAACTCTGCATTGTCTACGCGCAGACAACGTGTTGATTGCAGGGTTACTTTACCTATTAAAAGAAACACATAACGTGTGGATATTAGTGACGCAAAGTTCTGATCTTTTTCGGACTCAAATCTTCGGATCTCATTCATTCAAATCGTAAGGGGGTCAGACGCATATGCCAGAGAAAATAAAGCATGAGCTTGGTCTGGTTCCGAGGCTACTATAACCGAGGCGACTGAAAATTTTATTTTGCTACGTCTCTCACGGGGAGCTCTGTGGCAGTTTTAAACCACAATCCTCCACTAATGGCAAATATCGTCATGATTGAGTAAACCATGACCAAAAAAGCTATTAGTATATAGTTAATATTATAACTAACATTCGAATGCTTCTATACTTCAAAATTTAAGCAGACATTGTGATGTGACTTCGCAATAAAGCCTATAGGCCTGTTTGAGAAGACGTATTAAATTATTGTAGCCAAACTGCCAAGGTCAAGTTATCCATTTTATGGGATCACCTTGGTACATTGATAAGAACTTATTTGTCTGACAGAATTTAGGATAAAGGGGGATCTTGTTTGGTGCTAAAATCTGGACTTTTAATTATTATTATTTTTTATTACAGGACAAGACATTTGGTTTAAAGAACAAGAAGGGTGCAAAACAGCAGAAGTTCATCAAGACTGTCGTACATCAGGTCAAATCTGGACCGACAGGTCTCAAGGTGAGTACAAGAGGTTCCCTTCTGGTTGAGCAAGCAAATTTTATTAAGTTAATTCTTGGGCTCCAAACACATTTACCGTATATTTGTGCAGATTATTTGTCCACAAGTCCACAGTAGTAGATAATTGGACTTTCTGATCATGACCTAAATTAAGTAAAATGCCAGATTTTAAAGTACTTTGTGTGTCTCAAAAGCCTGAAGGAGAAAAGGGCAGTAAGAAGGCAGATAAGAAAAAAGAGCTTGATGAACTGAACGAGCTCTTCAAACCAGTGGTCGCTCAACAGAAAGTCGCAAAAGGTAACAGTAATGTGCTCTCTATATAATGTAATCTGTCTGTCTGACTCCTACACTATAAAGTGAAAAAGGGCTTTGCAGATGCAAAGACATGATTGTATTTGTGTTGTTTAGATGAAACATAGTCTAATAAATGGGTAATAGAGCTAAAATACATTTTACCATGCTGGTCAACGAATTTAATCATGTTTTAAATGTGTTGAATCATCAACGGAGCTGTGGTCATCAAAGTACACCCTTTTCCCTCTGCTGCAAAAGTACATTTTCCCCACAGGAAGGAAGAATTCTGGATAACACAAGCTCATGTAGTAGCGCCTCATGCCATCATCACAGAATCCTCAAACAAGAGAATTGAAATTGACATTTCGTTGTGAAACGCTGTTGACATGGTGTAGCTTGATAGGTGAGAAGATCCTCCTCATTGTGTTGCTTTCTGCAGGTGTGGACCCCAAGTCGGTGCTCTGTGCGTTCTTCAAGCAGGGCCAGTGCACCAAGGGGGATAAATGTAAGTTCAGCCACGACCTCACGCTGGAGAGGAAGTGTGAAAAGAGGAGTCTCTACGTCGACGAGAGGGACGATGACCTCGAGAAAGGTCAGTGCAGATCCTACTCATAATCCTTTTCTCGTTATTCATCAGGATTTTAAAGGCTCTCCCAGTTAAGTGTGTTGATAACATTTACTCTCTCTTAAGACACCATGGACAAATGGGATGAGACCAAACTGGAGGAGGTGGTCAACAAAAAGCACGGGGAGGCTGAGAAGAAGAACTCTGCCAAGACACAGATCGTAAGTGGGCCCAGTAGGGGTAGAATAATGTGGCGTTAAAGGAGAAATCCGGTGTAAAATGCATCTGGGATATGTTTAGTATGATAACGAGTTGGAATGTTCGTTTGGGGGCAAAAAAGCTTGTATAGACGCATTCTTAAGTTGGCTCTTTTTAGCCGATTCTACCAAAACGCTATAAACTTGGAACGATGGGGGGCATGTGATCAGTAGGGTTGAGCACCGAAACTCGGTTCCAGTAGGGAACCGGTTCCGACGTAAACGGTTGTAACGAGATCGAATAAGAACGCACATTTTGGTTCCTCATAACGGTGCCTGGCGTTTTTTAACGCCCCCTGCCCCGCCCCCATGGTGTTGCGGCGTCAACTTGCGTTAGTGCTGGGCGCTATACCGGTTCAGACTGAATAACGGTGTGTATTTTCGTTAGGAAATGCTTTTGTTATATACCGCCATACCGGTGTATTTGATTACACAACGTTCGGAACACAGCGCTGCACGACACTGTTTCAGACGGGACCCTTTTCAATGTTGCGCTAAACAAGCATGGTACGACTACGACTTTCTTTATAGGTCCATGACTGCGAGGCGTGGTATTTCAGGCCAACTGGTAAAAGAGTGTGTCACGGCTTTCAAACAAACCATAAAGCTTATGGGCTCCTCGAGACTCGGGACGGACTTGTCAACGCGCTGTGGCATCACTTACTTGATGTTGTTTTGATTGAAGATCGGCAGGTTGTAGTGGGTGAACGTGAATGAACGTGTGTGTGTGTGTGTGTGTGTGTGTGTGTGTTGCGAGCGAATGTAATTTTAAAGTAACAAACTCAAAGCCGATGCATGCATCCAAAACTTTCTGTTCAAAACCAAATAAACAAATCAAAAACGGTCGTTATTCGCTTCAAATACTTTTTCTTTTCAAAAGTTGGGAATTAATACAGCGCGGTACCGAGCGGTTGAAAACAATGTTGGCGTCTCCTGTGGCTGCCTTGCGCACCTGAGTTATGTTACTTAATATGACTTTGGCAATAATGTTGCGCCATGATGCGTGCCTGCCTGCTTTCAGCAAGTAATTAATATTATTATTATTACTCATAACAAGTCGTGCATGTATGCAAGTGTGTGCAGTTTCGTTTTTTTAAGTACCGGTTCGAGAACCGTTTTAGCACTGGAACCGTTTGAAAAGTACCGAGTAGGCACCGGTATCGGATAAAACCCAAACGATACCCAACCCTAGTGATCAGTAGTTCATCCGTCAATGCCATCTTGTTTTTAAGACTCGATAAGTAGATTGGCGAACACAGAAATTGTGTGCTGTTGACGGATGTCACAATCTACTTATCGAGTCTTAAAAACAAGATGGCGTCGATGGGTGAACTACTAATGGTATTGTGTGTATAAAATGGCCTATTTAATAAACAATCTGTACACTTAGAAGTGGCGGGCTACTTCTAGCCTTTTAAGTGGTTTAAAATAGCGATTTCGTTTTTACCATAACACATGCACCTATCGTTCCAAGTTTATAGCGTTTTGATAGTACTGGGTTACTGAGTAACCCAGTACTTTTAACCCAAAGCCAGTGAAGGTACAACCCTTTTATATAGGCCTAACAGTCCAGTGTTAAGATATGACCAAAATACAAGCTGTGGTCGCTCACACTAAAGCTCGCTGTGGGCGTGCATGAACCATGAACCAACCTGTCGGCGGCTGTCCGTAAACAGTGCCGCGTCTACGAGTGACGTATTAATCGCGCGACGTATTAATCGCGCGACTCAATGAATCGATGACCAAATTTGTTGGCAACGCTTTTAGTAATCGATTTTTATCGATTTTATCGATTTGTTGTTGCAGCCCTAGAAATGACACACTCCGCTGCATGTTACTTTGAGGTACTTTGCATATAAATATAACTAATCTACTTAAGCGGGGGCATATTTATCCAGATTCATCCAATAAATCCTATGAACGGGAAACACAGAAGTGTTTCTACAGTCAGTGTTGCCGTGTCAACTTGCGTTAGTGCGGTATACCGGTTCACACCGAATAACGGTGTGTATTTTCGTTATGATATGAATTTTTTTCTATACCGCCATACCAGTGTATTTGATTAAACAACATTTGGACGCGGCGCAACACTGTTTCAGACGGGACCCTTTTCAATGTTGCGCTTCTAAACATGCATGGTACGACTGCGACTTTCTTCATAGGTCCATGACTGCGAGGCGTGGTATTTCAGGCCAACTGGTAAAAGAGTGTCACGGCTTTCAAACATATAAAGACTATGGGCGCCTCGGGATGGACTTAAACACGCTGCGGCATCACTTACTTAATGTTGTTTTGATTGAAGATCGGCAGGTTGTAGTGGGTGCGTGCGTGAATGAAGGAACGTGTGTGTGTGTTGCGAGCGTACATGATTTCAAAGTAACAAACAAGGACACTCAAAGCCGATGCATGCATCCAAAACTATCTGTTTAAAACCAAATAAACAAATCAAAAACAGATGCTTATTCGCTTCAAATACTTTCTTTTCTTTTCAAAACATGGGAATTAATACGGCGCGGTTCCGAGCGGTTGAAAACAATGTTCGCGTCTCCTGTGGCTGCCTTGCGCACCTGCGTTATATTACTTAATATGACTGGCAGTAATGTTTTAAACCCCGCCATGCACGCAAGTGTAAATGCGAGCAGCATAACTGAGTGCTTGCCTGCTTTCAGCGAGTAAGTATTATTATTTGTAATTATTTAAATTTTTTACAGTCACAGCAGCCTTTGCTCTTTCAAGTCGAGTAATTTAATGCCAACCGTAAATTTTGTATATCAAGTAGGCTAGCAAACCCCATTGCCATTCAAAAGTGTGTGTGACAACGTGTGCTATGTCCTAAACTTCAACTCTGTGTCCGCTGACTTTCTGCTTAATGTGAAACTCGTAACAAGTCGTGCTTGTATGCATGTGTGTGTGGTTTTCATTTTTTTAATTACCGGTTCGAGAACCATTTAAGCACCGGAATAGTTTAAAACACAGTCAGGGTTCAGTCGTTTCCAGAACAATGCCCTCTAGCTGCAGCGACCAGCAATAGTTAAAAAGTAGGCACTAGTATCGGATAAAACCCAAACAATACCAAACCCTATGCATGACTGGATGAAAATAAATCAAAGGACCAATAATTTCAAAACAAAAATCAAACAGTTGGCAGTTACTGTCTAGCCATTTATAAAACAAACCTTAATTTTTTGTTCCCTTATTACTTTGCAGGTTTGCAAGCACTTCCTGGACGCCATAGAAGGCAACAAGTATGGCTGGTTCTGGTCGTGTCCAGGGGGGGAGAGCTGTATATACCGGCACGCTCTGCCGGCTGGCTTTGTGCTGAAGAAGGACAAGAAGAAGGACGAGGAGGAGGAGGAAAAGATCTCGCTGGAAGAGCTGATTGAGAACGAGGTGAGGCTGGCCAGTGGTTATTTGTAGCCTTCAGCATAGAACACAAATGAAGACAAGTCATCAGTTAATGTCAATGGGTAATGGAAACATGCAATTATTCTAATTGAACATGATCTAGCGTGCAGCACTGGGTCCTAATGTCACCCGTATCACCTTGGACACGTTCCTGGCCTGGAAGAAAAGGAAGAGGCAGGATAAGGTTGGAAGGCTTCTTTCATCCCCGTTATGTATTTCTGGAATTGGGTTGCTTCTAACTTGTATCCACACTAACCTCTCCCGTCATAATTACAAATTCTATGCAAAGTCAATGTGTGATTCAATAAACATTGTTTTCTACATTGTAATGTTTGAGTTCCGACTCATTAGTGTTCTGTTTGACTTCACAGGTGGAGAGAGACATGGAGGACATGGAGAAGAAGAGGGCTGACTTTAAGGCCGGGAGGTCGCTAGGGGTACGACACCGTCTGATCAATAAGGAACAACAATACAAATCAGATAAAGGGTCGAAAAAGTATTTAATAATGATAATGTTATGCTTCAGGTGAGCGGACGTGAAGTGTTTGAATTCCGCCCCGAGCTGGTTGATGACGATGATGAGGAAGCAGACGATACCCGATACGCCAACGACAGTGAGGATGAAGAGGACGATGACAATGAGGAAGAGGGACAGGTAATTATAAAACCGTCAGCCATGGAAGAGGCACTCTGCACAATTGCTGTCTTCTGCTGTGTATCTCAGGGCCAAGACTGGGCTTTAGTTGTATCCAATGTATGATGGTCAACTTTGGTTTTGATTGCTGGTCATACTGCACGTGTAATCCGTTTCTGCTCTGGAGGATGCTTTGTGTTATACATATGATCAAATGTTCTTTAGTTTTCTTCAACACAGTAGAAGCATGATTAAGGCTTTTTACAGGAAATATGGGATTACACTTCAAATCAAATACACAATTCCTAATGGGCATAATCACTTTATTATCAAAGGTTTTGATGAAATGTGATAATTTCTGTTGCCCAGTTGTAACTTTATATATTCTGAACCTGAGGGCAAAGTTGTATCGCAATTCAAACTATCATTGATTCCACATGCATAACATTGAACACATATAGCGATGTCAGGTGTTTGTAACATTTGTTTTGATAAAAATGGGTTCTATACAAGGTGGATGCTACAGAATTCAAGGACATAGACCTATCCCGCTTCGTTCCGACTGAGGTGGATAACTGTATTGGCATCACCGTGGCAACCATGGACCGCTTCACAACCAGGCATAAGACTAAACCTGCGGCCACTGACGACGGTGAGACTAATCGAATGACCTCTGATTTATTGTCTCACTGTTCATCCTCCTGGTGGAGATGTATTCGGTGGTTCACTTACCGAAGCCACTGCCACTGTTGCAAGTATTAACAGATATGTTTGGAAGGTATTTATTCACAGTGAAATATACACAAGAACACGTAAAGGGGCTGTTATTGTGGTTTGGTTGGATCCCATGAATTGTATGGGTATGTATGTTTGATTGAATTATGCAGTTTGAAAGGGCTGTGAAAATGTCCTCATTGGTGTCCCTCCCTGCCTACAGAGGCCCACCTGAACGGCGCGTGTGGAGGAGCAGAGGCCAATGGGCTGGCTGAAGGCGACGATGAGGAAGAGTGCGACGAGGAAGAGGAGGTGCCCGTGGACGAGAACCTGTTCACAGGGGAAGACCTGGAAGATCTGGACGAGGAGCTGAACACATTGGAGCTCGAAGACTAACGGGGAAGGGAAACAGGACAGGTGTGGACAGATGTTTGGGGGTCGGCTCATGGGAAGAAGAGATGGATGCATGGTGGAGGAGGAGGGAGAAGTTCCGATCGCATGGGACTGACTGACGGGGACAGGTGCACAACGACCACATTGTATCACTAGACGGACTGACTTAATTGAGGATAACAATTGGACTGACCGGGTACAAACAGGAAGTTAGTAGGGAGTGCCACCACATGCACTTGACAATGTTCCAGTAATTTTAAATTCAGAGACTCCAATAAAGCCTGATTGTATGATGACATCCCGTCTCGGCCCTGTCTTTGTTTCCCAGCAGCTGGTCTCCTGACCCATGTCTCCCAAACCATTACACAACTTGGCTTTATTGCAAAAGTTGGACTGATTGGGGTGTACAAAGGCCAGCCAGCTTATCAAATAATCGCTCTTGACTGTAGCTTTTATTGATTTTAATTGGACAATTGAAGGTGACTTGAGTTATGTAGTGGATGTGCTTTGCTACTTGTTAACAAGCCACTCCCAGGATGTAATGAACACACTTGGTTTGAATTCTATTTTTGAAAATAGGAATAAAGCTTTAAAAATAATTGGAAATGTCAAACTGATTCTTGAAAATGTTTGCTATTTAATTTCTTTTCGAATCCTTGATTAATTGAAGTGCAGTTTTGGAAACTAAACGTTATTCATGGCATGTAGTGGAACAAATCACATGTCACTTTTGACCAGCCCAACATTGTAAATAAGCGTGCTCATGAATTACAAGCTAGAAAAAAAATAAAGATTGTACATTTAATGTGTGGGATTAATTTCAATTTTATTTTAAATTTTGGGCAAACCTTGTTTTCTTAATCAACGAGTTTAAGACTTTCAACACGATCAATCTTTGGCTCTGGCACAAGACTTTTCCCTACACAAATCAAATTCCCCATGTTTCTTATTTGGTATTTGACAAACTGTTTCAAGACTTTGCTTTACTCAAGCCAATCGCTACATATGTAGGATAGATGAGGTTTATTCAAAATGCAGCACATCACCTGAACACATCTACAGGGTTGAATATTTATATAGTACAAGATGATAAGGCTGTCAATTTTCAAACTTAAGGAAAAGTATTCTAACAGGAAATGTGCCTTAACTGCATTATTTGGCTCTACTTATGAAAGTCAGCCTTTTCCCACATGAAGATTAAGTGCAAATACCGTTCAACCATGACTCTCATTCGGGAATTGTGCTTGACTAGCTACCAGCATCTACTGTCCGGATATGCAACCCTGGCTCATTCCATTTAGTGCAACTCTGTACTGCATATCTAAAAAATAAATATTTTTTTTGCATTTTATTAAGGTAAGTATATCATCATTCATATCACTGTCATGTTCAGTAATGGGTCTTCACTGGAGAAAGCCACAGTAAATAAACAGCAGGGCTCTCAATATTTGATGTGGGTGGCTGTTTAATGAATACTGGAAGTCTGTGCATGGAATTGTTCGTTTTCAAGTATGTATAACAAAAAAATATGACCGGACAAGC
The DNA here is from genome assembly GCF_031168955.1 of Gadus macrocephalus. Lineage (NCBI taxonomy): Eukaryota > Metazoa > Chordata > Actinopteri > Gadiformes > Gadidae > Gadus > Gadus macrocephalus. Next base: position 18,492,341 of record NC_082396.1, on the reverse strand, counting down.
AGGTAAGGGTTATCTGTTTATTTTGCAAGAACATACCTTCAAAACTAAACGAGAAGACTTGTAAAACATTCATCTGAACTAAAATTGAACACAACTCAAACTCCTAAAATGATGTAATTTAGTGTATATACACTACACCTTTACAAACAAAGTTTGTAAACTTAAAATCATTCTTTTGAAATACTTTATTTTACCAATAAAGATACGGCAATTTATGAGTAAGTAGTTCTGTGCACCGCTAACTTGATCTGAACATTTGTTATGGATTAATTACTCTGGTAGTGGGGTAAGTCGAGACCCTGTTCTCTTGTCTTCTAGTTCTAAAAACATGAGTCTTTGAGCACAACGTGTGAATCGTCTCACAAAAAAACGTTGGCTTTGGTCACAGATATGTCACAGCCTAGGTATGACATGACAGGTCACTGGAAATGGTCAGACAGAGGTCAAAGGTCGGGTCAGGAGAAGGTCCAGGTGTCGGTCTGTCAGGTCAGGTGTGTCACTGTGTCATGACAACAGTCTCCTAGGAAACAAGAAGCTACAGAGTTATCAACATATACAACTGGTCCGGAAAGAAATTCAACCAACTCAATAGTAGAAGACATACATGAACATAAGCCATACCAACTTTGGAAGGCAATAATAAAAAAGTAAAAGCCTTGTAGTTAGCTCCGTATAAAGGGCACTCAATATTAGATGATATTTGGCATTGATTATTTGTTGCATTTGATCAGGACCTCAAACTTCATTCAACTGCTTATGAATGAGTACACACATTTGGTCTGTATACTGGAGAATTTATTTACCCACATGGGCCGAAACAAAAGGAAGGGATTCACAATTACAGTTTCTGATTCACTGAAGGTTATTGCCAATCTTAATTACAAAGGCAAATTCGTAGTTATGTAGAGTGCAAGGAGGTGATGGCCGGAGTGTGTTGGATACTTACCTCAGGCTATGAGCTGGAGCAGGAGAGTGTCCTAGTAGGTGCGGGGCCGTTTGTGCGACTCCTCTCTGGGGGGGTCGGCCAGCATCACCTTCATCCTCACGCCGTTCACCATGTGGCCATGGAGCGCCGCCATGGCATCGTCCGCACACTGGGAACACAGTCAGGGTTCAGTCGTTTCCAGAACAATGCCCTCTAGCTGCAGCGACCAGCTGCTTTGATGAAGTGTTTTACTGTGTAGAACACCCAGTACATTATTAAAATGGTGTGCAACTGTCTCCCATCGAGACTGCATGGACATGATGCCGAAGGAATTGCCTCTGGTTATTGATTCTTTGGGCTTGTTACAAGCCAATAAAAGAGGGGCATTACATATTTCTTCAAGTCTACACAGTACCCCCCCTAAGCGGTTGTGTAAGGGCCTCACCTGTTTGTCAGCATACTTCATGTATCCAACCTTCCTCCCAGGGACCAGATGAACCTCGATTAGAGAGCCGTATCGACTAGAGAGGCAGAGAGGCATTTTAATTCAGAAATATTACCCAAATTACTTTTGCAAATAAAATTAAAGAAAGGATTCACATTCTGCGTGTTTTGCCTTCTAAGACCTTCACAAAATCAATATAGGCAATGAAAAAATAATGAGATAATCGTTGGATTCTTGGCTGCTCCCAGCACTTGTCAGGTGTACAGTTGGTCTGTAAATATGGATGGGGATTTTTAACAGAAACTTAACCGATGCTTTTGTAATCCAACTGCTTGATTCTTAATATAAAGAAATGCATGATTTATGCAAATATACATTTAACTCGATAGTCTTCCCTCTTGGCTAACCGATTGGTTGTTGGAAAGAAAACTCATGACTATTAGTGTGGTTAATTGAGGCATACCGGTTTCAGATTGCCAAATATCTTAACAGGCAATTAGCTTAATGAGTGCTTGCCTGTCATTCACTGTTTAGCCCAGAGGGAGAGTGATGATTTCATTCATGATGAGCTCAGGAAAACCCAAAATACAATGCTACTGGAGCACACTAGATACAGCTCCAAACATTATAGAAGGACACTATCCTGACCCGCATAATTTATCCTACATTTAAAAGCAATAGCCAATAGATCATAATATTTGTCTGTTAAGGATATGTCAAGCTAGAGGCTAAAATATTAATTTTCCATTTCATTTCATCTAGACAACTGAATGGAAGCCATGTTCCTCAATCAAAACAAATCGAAAAAGATGTGGATACTAGAGCAGGGGTCGGCAACTGGCGGACCATAACTGGCCCGCCAGACATAATATCTGGCCCGCCAGATTATTCTGAAGTTATATATATATATATATTTTTTAGAATATCTCTATCTGTCAGCTTAAATCAAAAGGGCCGGATACAGTGAACTTTTTTTTCTTTCACAACCGTTTTTGAATTTTATTGTATCAAATCCTGCTACTACTCCCGGAAGGTTAGAGACACACTCGTCACGGTTACGCGTAAGCAGTGAGGGGCTGAGCGGGAGTTATTGGAAACCATGCAATATTAAATGAAACGGAACTCCCCTATATTAGGCCTAAATGCAACAACTATGGTGACCCAACATTACGTATTTGTAGGGGTGTAACGATTCATGCGATGCATCGATGAATCGATTGTCAGTCCTACCGATTCAACTAAATCGATCTGCTAAAATAAATAAATAGAATGAATCGCTTTGGCTTCACCAATAATCGATATAAATGCTTTAAATCGTATGAATCGATTATGATTAATGTTTTAAGACTTAGTTTACACGTTTATTTTGTGAAGTGCAGCTCGGTAATCCGTAACTCTGTCATCAGCTAGTCAGCTTGCAAGGAAGTCCCACGAGAGAGTTTTTTCTCCCTCACCCTCTACTGGTGCATTTCAAACATGGCAGAGAGCGGCCGCGAGATTGTTAATGCACCAGCAAACTTGAAATCCAAAGTCTGGAAGCATTTTGGCTTCGCAAAGAATAATGGTAAAATTGACATGGGGTGTCACATTATTGCATGTTTATTTCACGGATATAGAATTTTGGTTCAAAGTTACTGAATCAAATCGTGGTTTACAGAATCGAATCGTTCCAAAAAAAGAAAAATTGTCCTTGAATCGAATCGCAAACTACTGAATCGTTAATCGAATCGTCTGAAGCCAAAGATTCACACCCCTATGCATTTGTGTGTGATACTGCACGTAGAGAATGGCAGGAGCTGTTGACAAAAGTCCACAAAAGATTTAAGACGCCAAGCTCTGAGACTTTGCTGTTAAACGCAAGTAGACTCTCTGATGAGGCTACTTCACCGACAGTTCTGCTCACGGTGAGTAGGCTAGGAACGGAGGTTTGTGTGTGCGCAGTCAGTCAGCACCCGCCATGGGGGGGGGGGTGTGTGTGTGTGTGTGTGTGTGTGTGTGTGTGTGTGTGTGTGTGTGTGTGTGTGTCTGCTTTTTTTAGGTGCGCACTACTGCCCTCTCCCCAGCATAAGGCCTTTCTACACTGCCAAGCCGGTTCGGTCGAGGCTTGGCACGCCCAGCGATTTCACAGCCTTATCTCAAGTTTTCTGTGTAAAACCTAGGGGGTAAAATCCCCCGTTCGTCACGGCGCGGGCTTTCTCGGTTCACTGGAGAAGGCGGGGCTGCGCACGGATTCTAGACCTCTTTAGAATCATTTGCATATTCCCGAATGTTTTTATTTTTTATGAATGAAGACACCCGCATGCAAGAATGAGTGTAGGCTACAAACGGGATTAACTATTTACAAGTGCAAAAACGCCAACATATTCTTTATTTTGCTGACCACTTTTGGGTTGGGGACGGGTTAGGGTTTTTTTCCCCGACAAAAAGCCTCGTAAGGACAGTTCCTCTGCGTCTCTCTCGTAGATCACACAATTTTTCAATGTCTTTGTTTAATACGACTGCATCACCTTTCACTTTCTCTCCAGTTACAACTGCTCATGATGATATCGCTGCAGTGTCTCTACCTAATGAGATCAGGCATGACATTTACGTGATTAGGGCATACACTTGTTTATATGTACGTCTTTTAAGAGTCATCTCGTGCTTGGTAGGCATACGAATAAGTAGGGCTGGGCGATATGGGCCAAAATGAATATCTCAATATTTTTTTACTATATCTCGATACACGATATATATCTCAATATATTTTGAATCTCCTCTAGAGCACATCATAAATGCTCGATTCAACCATGTCTGGCATAATGTTACGTCAGTAATAATTCTAGTATTACTGAAACATAAGTCTGCATGTAGATTACATGAAACAACATATTGTTTAAACTCAGTGCTTTCTATTGGAACAATTTAGAACTTGCACATAAGAAAAGGAAAATCACAGCAAGTTAGATTTACCAACACAGCATTTATTCAAACCGTTAATTATTTATTAACAGTTTGAATAATAATTATTATATATACACTGCCAGACGAAGGATCCAGTGCTATTCTTTTTCGAAACCAAATCCTCAGTTTCCATCCTTTTCTCTCTCTGGCTGTTCTCACTCACCGGTCGGAGGTACACACACACACCTACAGCAGCGCGCCTTCCAGACTACGTCACACACGCGCGTCCATGAGAATCTCGTGGACTCGCAATGGGCGGGGGGAGTGAGTGTGTTTAGAGAGCCACCGGAAATAGCGAGAGAAGGGAACGCTGTGCGTTAAACAAACCCCGAGAAGCCCAATCCCTATGAGAGCTCCCCCTACGGCCATCAGGAGGCGCACAGAGCTTTTGGCCGTGATATTATATAAACAATTATATTATATATTATTATATATAATTATATATAGAGCTCCGGGAGTCGCAAACGGCAACAATCACTTTCTCCTCCGTGCTGCAGTTCACCCCGGACTGCACTGCACCGAGTTTGACGGTTGAACGCTGGTTGGCTGTTACGTTACACATGTCACTCAGTGGCCACGCTGTTGAACGCTGATTGGCAGATACGCGTCTCTACATTCACTTTGTATGAGATCTTGTCGCCCCGTCGCGTGAAAGCACAACGAGTATGCCGGCGGCGGCAAAAAGAAACATTGCGTGCCAATTTATATTCGATGTTCGCGATAGGGGCATTTTATACATCCCCTGGAGAACATCTCGCGATACATCGCATATATTCGATATATCGCCCAGCCCTACGAATAAGCCAGCCGACGGGCTTGGTCGCAGTTCCAGATACACTTTCATTAATCAATTCCTTGAACAAGCCTTTGATAATGTTCTGGCCCGCCACCAACTGGCTGGAAAAAAAATTGGCCCGATGCCAAACTTAGTTGCCGACCCCTGTACTAGAGCATTAAATATAATAAACAAGTCCTATGAGGGAGGTCAGACCACAGCTCAACTGCACAATCTTTACTTTGTTAATCTGTTACATTAAAAAAGGCCAAAAGAATCAAAGGAATATTTACCAAAAGACATCTTCGAGGACGTCCATGGACAGAGGGGAGGGGCTGAACACCACGAACAAGCGCTCCTTCACCTTGCTGTCCTGGGGCGCCAGTTTCTTTATGGCGGGCAAAGAGAGGTCCGCCTGGATGCGTGGCGCTGCAGGGGCTCCAGGGAAGCTCTGGAGAGAACACAAAAGACATCAAAATATGTCCACATCCATAAAGCAAAAGGTGGAAAGGAACCACACACACACTGTCCAACTATTAGTGTAGGTTTTGCATTGAAGGACAATTAAGGGGTTACCTATCCCGGGTTTGAGATGGCAGGACTGGAGGGGTGGGGTGGTTTAACAAGGACTTTACAGAACTGAGTGTGAAAAGTGCCGATTTTCAACCATCAGCATTATAGCCACTGAACCATGAATCAAATAACTGTATTTTGACTGAATTTGTGTTGTGGAAAAATGTATTCTTACAATATATACATCAATTAATAATAATCAAATTATATACAAATGTTGTGACCGTTCCAATTGTTGGTAGTCAATTTAAAACGGCATATGTATACATTTTCCTTTCACCTAAAGATAGATAAAAGGGGTTAAGTTAGTTAGCATTCACATTGCTTTTGTAACCACTGAGTCTGATACTGAGGCAATGCCAATCTCCTGATTTCTTTATTGTGTCAATACCTTTCGATGTCTTGCATACATATCCACTAACCCCTCGGTTCTCAAAGTGGGGTCCCCGGACCCCCGGGAGTCCGCGGCGCGTTGCCAGGGGGTCCGTGAAGAGCTTGTTGTTACAACATAAACATACCGGTATTTATGGAAAAAATTTACTCCCGTCGGCGTAACATTAAACCAATGAACACTCGGCTTTTACATTTCGTCAAACTCCCTCAGGCTTTACCTTCACATCTCGCACCTAAATAACTAAATAAAAGCCAATTAAACAGGCGCATTGTGTTCAGCCCTCCCCCTGCTTTCATTTTCGGCCAATCGTAACTCTGTTAACATTGCGTCAACCTGTCAACGCATCCTCGAGTCTGCCCTGCGTTCACACCAAAAGATGCCGCGCAGCACGATCCCATTCAAAGTGAATGTAGAGACGCGTTGCGGGTTTGCTGCCGGACCACTTGCTGCCGAGAAAACCGGCAGCAAAATTTGATTTGCGGCCCGGCAAGATTTGATTTGCAGCGCAGCACGCCCGTGTCCGCGCTGCAGGCGCGTTCACGTATTTTGCGGCGCGTCAAATGCTGCTCGAGTTGAAATATTTCATCTTTTCAGCAGCAAACGCGTGATGACAGCCAATCAGCGTTCAATAGCGTTGCCAAAGCTGTGTTTTGCGTCCCCTTCAAAGCTTCATCCACATATGCATGGCATGCCGAGCAGGCGATTTGTTACGATGGACCATTGGTAACAGTAGGTAACGTGTTTACGTGGGTGAATAATTTAACTGTTTTGCACCACTTTACTATCTCTCTTGTAAACCAATCCTTGCTGACATTTGGAAATAAACATGTCCTCTGCCGTTGTCCCATGTCCATTGTGACAACATTGGGCAATGTTGCCGTGTCATGTTTTTGCTGGTTTTGTTTGGGGGGGGGGGGGGGGGTGTGTGTGTGTGTGTGTGTGTGTGTGTGTGTGTGTGTGTGTGTGTGTGTGTGTGTGTGTGTGTGTGTGTGTGTGTGTGTGTGTAATTTTTATACACACATTTATAAAAAAGTAAAATCTATTTACATATTGTAAAGTTATGCCAAAATACAATAAAATGCTTATTTAACACTATTGTGGTATTAGCACTGAATGATTGAAGCATAAAAGAGTTCAAAAGCATCTAACAGAAAAATTAGACATGAGCCTATATGATTACATTTGTGTTGCGGTTATGAGGGGGTCCTTGAAATAATTTCTGCCCTATGGGGGGGTCCCCGGCCCCATATAGTTTGAGAACCCCTGCACTAACCCCATACTGTTTAGCAAATTAGCTTGGCCTTTCCCGCCATGGCTGCCTTCTACCCTGGCTATCTATCACTCTTCAGGATGGTCACTTCCCACCCATTTGTTGTTGCTGCCCACGATGGGAACTTTTCCCACAATAATCACACACACCAATTGTCTCTTTGAAACTTCTTCAAATACTTTGTGGTCAATAATACCTAAAATGTTTTCATTGTTATCGATCTTATAAGATCTGCTGTATCAGAACCCCGTAACAACATAAGCCGCGTTTCCACCAAATTTACCAGGAACATTTAGTCCCATGAACTACAATGCAAGGGACTTAAAGGTTCCTTCAGCCCCTTGTTGTCCGAGTTCCCACCACAGCAGACCATATTCACATATGAAGATCATATTCTTCGACCAATCAATAGTTCAGTGCTGCCAGCCCCACTCCCAAGGCTGAACCTTTTGAAAGTCCTACTCCACAAGCAGGGAGGTTTTTTAGGGTAAAATAATGTCCCTGGAACTTAATTTAGACCCTGGTTCCTGCGATAGGAATGCACTTAGTTCCGGCCAAAATGTCTTGTTACAGGGGGAAGTTCCTGCGCTGGAACCGCGGCTTTGGTTTACTTGCAGCTCCATTCCTTGAACCTATAGTGAATAACAGTGGGACCGTTACTTACCGTGGCGGTTTTCAGTAACTGGTTGCCAGAGGGACCGTTCCAGAGCGTGGACATCATCTGAGCAGCCACAAACTGCATGGCCATTCTGCCTACAGGGCTTCACATAGAAGAGACACACACAGACATGAATGGCTACAGATAATAAACATGACAGATCTAAAAAGGGTGTGAGAAAAGTTGTGTGGTACAATCAATTTGTTTGCAAAGCACACATCCATGCATACCTGTTACGATCGTCTCCATCATCGATGAAGGACAACGCCAGCCGGTTGCCGGGGGGATACTCAAATCCACTGAGTTTCTCTTTGGCATAGACCGCCGAGCCAAGATTATTGTAGCGAATAACAGCGTGACCTATGAGCATAGAGAAAAAAAAAAGCTACATTGGGATTATTGCTATCAAACATTCTGCATGCAGATGAATCAATCCATGTGCTTCCCGTCCATTAGGCTGTCACACATAATATCGTTGAGGTCATACGATGACAAGAGAACACAGCACTGCACTTTGGCTTGTCAGGCTAATAACTCCATAATGACTTTCCCATCCAATACTTTGCTACTGGATGAGCTTTTCCCCACTTCCAAAGGGGGGGTTGGAGAGTCAGGTCAAGCATTCTGAGGACCGACCTTTGCTGAGGCCGTAGGCGTCTCTCTGCAGCTCGCAGTAGTCCATGCCGGGGATGATGTCGAACAGAGCGTACACCTGCTCCTGGGTGACTGCCGCCCGCGACGACAGCATCAGGCAGCGGGTCATGACATCACTGGAGCGGTAGTCTGCCATTTGGTAGTTGCCGGGGTCAGCTATAACATGGGCAATTGTTTAAATACATTTTAAAATCAGATTTTTTTTTTTTTTCAGATTTTTTTTACCCTATCAAAAGGACACACACACACTATTGCAATTGGTTGATCATTCTTAAAACACAAAAGCTACATAAATGTGTACACATTTGAATCTACATGCCATAATTGGCTGCACCACCTTTCTATGTGCACAGCAGACTGGAGTAGATCTTTAAATTGGCACCCCCTATATACTGAATCAAGAATCGATTTTGAATAGGGTACGATTTTTGTTTAATCTAATCGTGACCCCCATAATTCAAATAGAATCATGACCCCAAGAATCAAAAATTAAAAGTAAGTTACTGAAATATTATCACCCCTTATACTGTATGTAGTGTACTTCCCAACATATCAGATACCTTGAGATTTTATGTAGTTTGTTTGTAGAACACAAACAAACGAGAAGGAACCCGCTGATGCTTACCTCCCATGGGGGCGAATGGGTAGGGGTTCATGTTGTCGCCCCCGTGTTGGTCAAACCTGGCGCCGGCGCCTCCTCCTCCTCCTCCTCCTCCAGCGTACTCTCCTTCGGCAGAGTTTGTTTTGCTGCGGGGTTCAGCCAGGATGGCCCTGTAACCTGCAAACATGAACACAGCCAACGTTGACCATAATTTATCTCTGAATCGGGCCGTCTAAACAGTGAATGGCTGTTTATTAAAGGTTGTTAGAAAAACATTGAAGTAAGGCCTAATCCAATAAAAGCTAAATAAAAGCTTTCCATTAGGAATAAAGACACCTTAATGTTCATCACTATCCACATTTGAATAGCTTTACTACAATAGTTAAGAATAAACATGGTGAAACATATAGTGCTTCTTTCAAACCCTCTTACCTCGGTCACAATTTTCTATGGCCATGGCCGCCTGGGATGGCTTGTAGTATCTGACATAGCCCAGACCTTTACTTTCTCCAGTGAACTTATTCTTTATGATGACACAATACTCAATATCGCCGTACTCCTAATAGGAGACAGAGAGGCAGGGAGATATGATTATAATCATGTGTAACTCTAACCATGGGAAACTCGTCTCTGTGTTGACGGTATAGAGAAAAACATGATTCAGGCTGAGGTGTAGTTACTTTAAACGTTTCCTTCAGGTCATCTTCCGTGAAGGTTTTAGGGATCATGACGAAGATCCTGGTCAGCTCCTCATCCTCAACGTCCCGGTGTCTTCCAGATGACCTGGACTGGGCAATAAACACCTGAAACACAAAACGTACAACAATAAGTCAAGATGACTGCAGGTCGTTTTCCCAGGGAAAACAAGTAGATTGTAGAGAATGCAGTCTGGGTTACACGGGTACAGAGCCTGTCTGCACACTGCAGTCTGGTTACACGGGTACACGTTAACGCGGGCTCGGCCTGTCTGCATACTGCAGTCTGGGTACACGTTAACCCGGCACACTGCAGTCTGGGTATACGGTCCCAATGTGCACCTTTCTGCCCAGTATCCTTACGCAATCATGAATCCCGATAATTACCTTTATGGGTTTAGTTCCCTCGATCACGACTTTTCCGTGCATTTCCTCCATGGCCAGGCAGGCCTGGGAGGACTTGGCGAACTTCACATAGGAGACGCCTTTCGACTCCTTGGTCTGCTTGTCCTTCACCACCCAAACCGCCTGGATGTCCCCGAACACGGCGAATGTGTCCTTTATCACATCCTCTGACATGGACCGACATGTGACGATGAACAGTCGGCTGTTGGGCGGTTCATCGAGGTTTTCAGTCACCTGCTTTGAAGCGAAGTCCTCCATTTCTGCGGCCTGTTTCTCTTCTTGTCCTTCTTCTTCTTCTTCTTCTATTTGGTTTTATTGGCGGTTGGCCAACAAACATGTGCATTACCGCCACCTACTGGTTTCTTTATGCATCTTTATTTACTATTGTAACCCTGAGTTACCCGGATTTCATATTTTCTTTATCAAATTTGTTTCTTTTAAATATCCAAATACGTGCCTATAGCATCTATCTCCTGACATTTTCCTTAATATATTCTCTAACTCAAATCTTTCTTTAATTCCTGCCAAATTATCCTGCATTTGTCGTCTCTCTACTTCATACTTTCTACAAATGTTCATTACATGGTCTACAGTTTCCTGCTCCTCACAATGATCACACCTCCCTGTGTCATGTTTTCCAACCATAAACAACGATGCATTTAGCCCTGTATGTCCAAATCTTAACCGTGATATAGAGTGGCGAAGTCACGCCTCTTCCGGTAGGGCTCATGGGACCTATGAGATCGAAAAATATGAATGGGTGTCAATGGAGAGAAAATAATTATTTTCTGGCGTGGAGGACTGGCGTGGAGAAGACCGACAATCTTCCCATCGGTATAACTGAAACTCTGCACGTTTCCCGACGGTTTTCACCTCTTTCGATGCTTTTATCCTCCCCTTGGAAAAAGCGGTGAAGTGGGGCAGTATGGCGACACATTAGTGCCATAATTCACTAATGTGATAAAAGATGCATTCGGGCGTATTATATTATTCCACACGCGTAGATATTAACTGCGAGCGCGCAAATGATCTCTGCGCGCGCGCAAATTACCTCTGCGCGCGCAAAACAGCCTCTCGCGCGCGCAAATTACCTCAGCGTGCGCAAAACTATGGCAAGCCGAGTGTGCCACAATTCGACTTCAATTAAACGCGTTCTGAAACGCCAGCACGCGTGCCCAGAACGCGTTTTGGTTTTTCAGAACGCGTTCCGGCGTTTCAGCGCGCGCGCCCAGAACGCGTTCTGGCATTTCAGCGCGCGCGCCAAGAACGCGTTCCGGCATTTCTGCGCGCGCGCTCAGAACGCATATTAACAGCACGCGTGCTGTTAATATGCTAATGCGCTCCTCCCCTCAATTTTCTCAGCCAATAGATTTGAGCCGTTTTCACCTGATCATATGCTAGGGCAAACACACAGACAACATCAGTCGAGACCAGAGCTCTTCTTTCGCGAATCTTTTCTGTTGTGTCGTTCTTAAAGTCGAAAGATGTTAAGATGTTTCAAATTAGGTGGTTAATGTGGAGGTGGTGAACACTACAAGTACATACACTTTGACTATACACTATCTAAGCTACTTGACCGAACATTGTGTATGGTAAGTGCCGTGGCAACTATGATAACATAATTAAAAAACAGCACGCGTGCTGTTAATATGCTAACATGCGTTCTGAGCGCGCGCGCAGAAATGCCGGAACGCGTTCTTGGCGCGCGCGCTGAAATGCCAGAACGCGTTCTGGGCGCGCGCGCTGAAACGCCGGAACGCGTTCTGGGCGCGCGCGCTGAAACGCCGGAACGCGTTCTGGGCGCGCGCGCTGAAACGCCGGAACGCGTTCTGGAAAACCAAAACGCGTTCTGGGCACGCGTGCTGGCGTTTCAGAACGCGTTTAATTGAAGTCGAATTGTGGCACACTCGGCTTGCCATACAAAACAGCCTCTCGCGCGTAACAGCCTCTCGCGAAAGATGTTTTTACGCTCGCTCGAATTTAATTTTGGCACTATGGGGGAGGGAACCAAGGCAGGGCGGGCTTTCCTATGAATGGCCGTTTCTGAAGCGCGATATTTGATTGACAGCCCTCCTCAGCCCTCCTCTCATTCAATTCTGAATTGTTCAGTAAATGGCTGAAACGAGTTACGTATTGTAACTCCAGATTCTATGAGTATAGGCGCAGCCTTTTAAGTGTCGGCCTCATTGTCCTTTAAATAGCTGAAGAAAAGCTGTTTATTGGGAGCAGAACGTCCGCCGGCGCCCGACTATATCTGCGAAATGCGGACGTCGTTGAGGCACGCCGCACGCGGACGTAATTGAGGCCCACGCTGTTGGTGGTCGGGGATTACACATTTTTCAGTGCTACGGCTCACGCCTAGGGATAACCCAATAGCAATAGCCTTAAAAGGCTGTGCCTATACTCATAGAATCTAAAGTTACAATACGTAACTATCGTTTCAGCCATTTACTGTACAATTCAGATTGGAATTGAATGAGAGGAAGGCTGAGGAGGGCTGTCAATGAAATATCGCGCTTCAGAAACGGCCAATCATAGGAAAGCCCGCCCTGCCTTGGTTCCCTCCCCCATAGTGCCAAAATTAAATTCGAGCGAGCGTAAAAAGATCTTTCGCGAGAGGCTGTTACGCGCGAGAGGCTGTTTTGCGCGCGCTGAGGTAATTTGCGCGCGCGAGAGGCTGTTTTGCGCGCGCAGAGGTAATTTGCGCGCGCGCAGAGATCATTTGCGCGCTCGCAGTTAATATCTACGCGTGTGGAATAATATAATACGCCCGAATGCATCTTTTATCACATCAGTGAATTATGGCACTAATGTGTCGCCATAGGGTAGAGAGATCGCCATCTCTGTGCCGAGTTCCAAGGGCGGGTGTGGGGACGTATATCATATGCGTCGAGAGCAGCGAAGAGCTGTAGTTCACAAAGCGGCCTCACATAAAACCTAAAATTATCAAACTTCTTCACGAACATTTTTAGTTTTCTTTGCATGAAAAATTATCCTTTAAATCCACAAACAACATATGTGTAATCCAGGGCATATAAAGACCGGGACCAGAAAATAATTATTTTCTCTCCTATAGAGTGGCGAAGTCACGCCCCATGATGGGTATAACAGTGGTGTTTGTGTGGGTACCGGCACATATTGGAGTGAGAGGGAATGAGGTGGTAGATAAGGTTTCAAAAGAGGCAATAAAATGTGAAGAAATTGAATTGCGCATAAATATCAGCAAGATGGAGGGTAAAAACATAATTAAAAGGAAAATGAAGGAGAAATGGCAGAAGAGGTGGGAGGAGGAGAGGAAGGGAAGGTGGTTTTATAAAATTCAGAGGAAAGTAGGAGAGGCCAGGGGAACAGGAAGGAGCAGAAGGGAAGAAACCGTAATAGAGTGGCGAAGTCACGCCCCTTCCGGTAGGGCTCATGGGACCTATGAGATCGAAAAATATGAATGGGTGTCAATGGAGAGAAAATAATTATTTTCTGGTCCCAGTCTTTATATGCCCTGGATTACACATATGTTGTTTGTGGATTTAAATGATAATTTTTCATGCAAAGAAAACTAAAAATGTTCGTGAAGAAGTTTGATAATTTTAGGTTTTATGTGAGGCCGCTTTGTGAACTACAGCTCTTCGCTGCTCTCGACGCATATGATATACGTCACCACACCCACCCTTGGAACTCGGCACAGAGATGGCGATCTCTCTGCCCCACTTCACCGCTTTTTCCAAGGGGAGGATAAAAGCATCGAAAGAGGTGAAAACCATTATAAGTCGGGGCACGTGCAGAGTTTCAGTTATGCCGATGGGAAGATTGTCGGTCTTCTCCACGCCAGTCGCAGGGAGCGTGACGTCACATACGAGCCGTGTAGTCTTTCTCGTTGTGTTTTCTCTACAGCCTTTATCTGAACAATTGCACAATAAACGGTCGAACTCTTTGCATGAAAAATTATCCTTTAAATCCACAAACAACATATGTGTAATCCAGGGCATATAAAGACCGGGACCAGAAAATAATTATTTTCTCTCCATTGACACCCATTCATATTTTTCGATCTCATAGGTCCCATGAGCCCTACCGGAAGGGGCGTGACTTCGCCACTCTATTACGGTTTCTTCCCTTCTGCTCCTTCCTGTTCCCCTGGCCTCTCCTACTTTCCTCTGAATTTTATAAAACCACCTTCCCTTCCTCTCCTCCTTCCACCTCTTCTGCCATTTCTCCTTCATTTTCCTTTTAATTATGTTTTTACCCTCCATCTTGCTGATATTTATGCGTAATTCAATTTCTTCACATTTTATTGCCTCTTTTGAAACCTTATCTACCACCTCATTCCCTCTCACTCCAATATGTGCCGGTACCCACACAAACACCACTGTTAGACCCATCATCTCTATTCTATACAAAATCTGTTTTATCTCTATTAGAATGTCCGGCCTGCTATCTGACTTACTGCTCTGTAGACTGGTTAGAACTGAACTTGAGTCCGAACATATTGTTACTCTTACTGGTCTAGTTTCCTCTACCCAATCGTGTTGCCAATAATATTGCAATCATTTCTGCTGTATACACCGATACTTCATCATTGACCCTTTTACCCACCCGCACCTGAAATTCTGGGACCCAAAATGCTACTCCTACTTTACTTTCTGCACTCTTTGATCCATCTGTATATATCTTTACATAACCATAGAATTTATCAATATACTCTTGCACACTTATGGCATTACAAACAAACTCTCTATCTTTATTTTTCCTTTCTAGAATTGTCAGATCTACTGTAGCATCTGGAAGAATCCAGGGTGGGAGTGCTGATATTGGTACTGTTGGACTAAACTGTATCTTTTCAATTCCAATTTCTTTTGCCCTCTGCCCTGCTGTCCAACCAAAATTCCTAACTTCCTTTTTCTCTTTTTCCCAACTAGGTTTCAACGTGTCTTGCGCTGGATGGTCCTTGCTATGTCCTTGTAAATGCACCCAGTATGTCAGTGACAATTGCAGCCTTCTCAAATCAATAGGCATGACCCCCATTTCTACCTGCAGCGCAGCTATAGGTGTTGTTTTAAAACCGCCTGTACATAAACGCAATGCCTGATTCTGTATACCTTCCAGTTTCTTCATATGTGTCTCTGCTGCTGCCCCATATACCACACTCCCATAATCTATAAATGCTTCTTCTTGTCCTTCTTCTTCTGCTTCTTCTTCTACTTTTTTTTAGGGATTATTGGCGGTTGACAAAACCAACTTGTAGGTGCATTACTGCCACCGACTGGACTGGAGTGTGAACGAGAGATATTGCAGGAAAAATAAAATAATAAAATAAATAATGAAATAAAACAAAACAAACAAAAACTAGATTCTTTGTGCTACATCTATTTCCCTTGGGAACTTAATAATGCTGTGATAGTGGCCTGTTTCACTCTTCCTCGAGCGCTAATTTACAGGGAGGCATTATACCTCACAGTGCCCCCTAGTGGACACACCGGGTATTGGTATCAGATAACTTTTCACACTACATAATACTGTAATGCTATGCATTTCCCTACAGATAATTCCTTAAGTAAATATTCTACTTTTTAAAATAAGCAAATATTCTATAACGTCCAGTGTTACATATGTGTTGTATGACTAGCCAGCCTAAACGTTTGCATAGCAACACCAGAGAGTAGGCTCAGGGAGGAACGACAATGGATGATATTATTATATAAAGGTTAATCAGGTGAAGGTAAACGCAATGAAATTGACATTATCATTTTTTACTATGACGGGAGGAATGTCTCCTTTTAAGGCGTTTATTTGTCTGGTGTCTGGCAGCAGGTGCCTTGCTGAAACCAAGGACTGAACTCTCTACCCGAAACCATCCTCAAATATAACATGTTTAAAGTAAACTATAAAACGGGTTTAATTCTGTAACGACGACAGGTAAAGGGCGAGTTGAACTTGTCACGAGATGTTGCCCGTTTGTGTAACGGATGACGCCAGAGAAGGAAACGACGTCGACAGCAGTGACACGTGACCCAGTGACGCACCACGCGCCTCCATAGTAAAGTGACCTCAGCGAAGTCCGCTATAACAGAACCGCCGCCGCACCTACAGCAGATTACAGCCGCCTGGGCACAGCGACCACAAGAACCAACTCGATCAAAGGTGCGTTTGCTGTGTTACCATTACCAATCTAAACGATAGTATAGTCACATACATTTTCCGTTACAATTAGAAGAAGTAGAAGAACGCCCGCCGGGCTCGCCGGGCTCGCCGGTTACGTGTCTGTCGGTTACGTAGCCCTCTTGGAGAATAGCTAGGATGCGGCTTCTACGTAACGTAGCGGCCAGTTCAACCTCTTAGGGGTTTATTCAAGGGCGATAGTGTATGCGGTAATATCGAAACGTAGCAGATGTTGGGGCGCCCACCAGACGTACGAGGAGCGTTCATTTTCATAGACTGCTCATATGTTAATAAATCAACGTTCATGCTCCATCAAAGCCAACGTAATCCTTGTGGGGAGCCTGTCCCGTTAGCAGAGCAGCTAGGCCACGATAACCGCGGAGCTACACGGCCACCGTAGCCGCTACTAGTGGAAAAGCCGTATTCTCTCCCTCGGTGTTAGATTAGGCTTTGACTTGGGAGCCGTGGAATCATATATCGGTTCGCCAACATCTATTAGCGAATCATTCAAGGCAGCCGCACTGTGTGGTCCGTGCCCTTGGTGATGAGGTCTGGGGCGATGGTCGGCCTCACAAATCCCGCCACGTTTTGGGCTGTCTTGGAGGTCGGGGGGTTCAGCCTGAGCGGGACCCCTCAATGGATTCTCTGCACATTAGAGCCAGCACCATCATAATGTGGGGTCATGGCAAGCGGCCGGCATGGCTCTAGGTCAAATCAAGAGCCTAGTTCGTCCTTGAGTGCAGTTCCCCGACAGACCCACAGGGTCAGTTATTTAACCCAGGTAGACTTTCCCATCTAGAGTAAGGACTTTCTTCTTTTGGCGACACACTTAAACCGGGGGGTGGGGGGGGGCTGATCACAACTGTCAATTATAGTGACGTAAGACACGTAGATGTACCAATAAGTCTGGGGAGTTTTCTGTTCATCTTATCCATCAATGATATAATATACTTCCGATTATGCGCTGATGATGCTTATCTGTTACCTCAAACGACCTTCACCGGCCGGCAGTTATATAGATATGGAGATAAGAGCGAATGCATTTCCTTTGCTGCAGTACATTTAAAAAGCAGGTCTACTCATAAAGCAATCCTGATCTTTCTTTTTGTTTTCATTATTTCCTCTAGCTATGGGAGACATTGCAAAGGGAAAGAAGGCCTTCGTCCAGAAGTGTGCCCAGTGCCACACTGTTGAGGAGGGGGGCAAGCACAAAGTGGGCCCCAACCTCTGGGGTCTGTTCGGGCGGAAGACAGGCCAGGGAGAGGGCTACTCGTACACGGATGCCAACAAGAGCAAAGGTCAGTCGCAGAGGTTTTATTGGTGCTCATGTAGACATAGAATCCACGCCAATGTTTATCAGACTCTTTGTCGTTGTCTTAAGACCTTCTTTGGATGTAAATGACTGGTATACGATGCGTTTTGAATCAAACTGTGCTCACCGTCTTCAGGTATTACATGGGGGGATGACACTCTGATGGAGTACTTGGAAAACCCCAAGAAGTACATTCCCGGAACCAAGATGATCTTCGCTGGCATCAAGAAGAAGGGAGAACGCACAGACCTCATCGCATACCTGAAGTCGGCCACGTCATAAGAGGCTCAGAAGAAAAAACGATTTCATATCGCTGTGGTTTTTAGTCTTTCATTTGCTAAAAAAACAAATGGTTAGCTAGGTTGATTTTGAGTAATGGGTCACTTTTTTGACATAACCTAACTTAATTTGTAAAGCTTAAAAGTGATTTATTGTCAAAATGACCTAACACAAACCAAACTGTATATTTTGTGTGTGTGTGTGTGTGCGAGCATCTGTACCTTAACAATGGCTAACCTTAATCACATTAGAGAAGGGAGAGAGAGTTAACTATCATGTTTTGGACCTTTCAGATGGTCTGCATCCATACGTCCAGTAGCTTGGGCTTCTAGAGCCATCAGCCTTTTCACGAAAACATAATACTCACCAAGTCCTCTAATAGGAAGAAATATGATTTTTTAGTGTTGGAGAAATGAAGGATGTGGGAATGTAGAATTATTTCGGCAGCTAACAGGTTTTTAACAACACCAGAACTCAGATATTAAAATTGGAGGGGGGGGGGGGGGGGGCAAATCCGGGCTCCCGGTTACATCTGTGGAGTTGTATCTTTAGAGATCGGTGGCGTGTCATGAATGCAGATTATATTCACCGATAACGGGTTGAATGTCGTCTTTTTCAATGTGGCCTGTTTCATGCTTATGGCTTTTTTCAATGACCCCCTCTACAACTTGCTCTAATTAGGTGCTGGATTTAACCCCCATACTCACTCTACCCCTCCTCTCCCAAAGCCATTGATGTTCGGTCAGAACAGGCAACACTGCTCTTCCACCTGATACTATCTCCTGTAATGCCTGGCCAAGTTAATGGCCAGGAACTGGTTGCCAATGGACATAACAAACGATATCAATGGTACTGATGAAAGACCAATGTTATAAATATTTACCTGGTTTCACAGGTCTGAAAGTGGACCGTTTTAACTTATTTTACTGTACTCTGGCTGTCTGAAGTATATTTTAATGGGAATGCACATGTGAAATAGTCAAATGTGAAATCGATGGTTACAAAACAAAAGATTGAATAAAAATGCTGGCTACCATGATCTAGGCTATTCTGTATTTTATTTTTCCTAAATGTTAAATTTTTTCTCTATCTCATAAGGTAAACATTTAACTCCCTAATTAGAGTCTAATTCATTTTGATCAACCTGCAGATGCCTAAAACCACCTGGTTCTGGAAATTCAACACCGAGGGACATTGGAATGGTTCTACTTGCTCTTGTGTGGTGTAACAGTGTGACATAGGTCTGCTCTGCCTAGAATACACCGTCCTGATACATAGCGTCATGATAGAATGTTCTATGACGTCTCGGCGGCTGGTTATGTATTTTACCACGTGTATCTCACTCTGACCAAAGTCCACTTGATAGCATAAGTGCAGGCTTATCAAATAATCGTCAGCAGCGCATCAGCTGACTGCTGTGGCTCGCTCTGTCCTTTAGAGCAGCGTCACTAAACTTGTTAGGTGGGGACAACCGGTGGACAAAGAGGGTACTTTCTGTTGCACATGTTGAATAAATAGAAATACAATCGTTATGCTATATATATATATGATCATAAAACTGTCAAATGCTTAGCTTGACGGGGAGATGGGAGGCCCACATAAACACATACATAGCCAATGGTAAGTGTAAGAGGGTTTCCCTGTAGAGTAATATAATTAGCAGTGGCATGTGTTAAAATGACAGCTGTGGTTGCCAGCTTTGTGTGTGTGTGCGCGTGTGTGTTTGTGAATATAGCATGAATGGGAGCCATCGGTCATTCAGGGCTATGACAGAAGATATACTAGTGAAAGAATAGTTCCATAAAGTAGAAATCAGTTATTTCAAGCAAGGTAAACATAATGAAATTGAAATGCATAAAATATGCCATGGCTACTAGTAAGAGCTATAATGAGATGGCTAACACAAATAATACTTTGGATGTAAATATTACTTTTTATTATTACTAATATTGACATTGATTAATATTAGTCATCAATATTATTAATGTAATAATACAATATTACATCAAGGAGAAAGAAGGGTCCTTGTGTAGTGTGAGGATGGCTATCTTTAGGTCCCCAACCACCAAATATACCTTGTGATGTAGTAAAAGTCAGCTGGTGTTGTAACGTGAGTGGATTGCAAGGCCTACCATTGATTGGTTACCTGACAGCCGTGAAAAACTCATATATTGTGTGAGAGTAACCTTTATTCACCTATGGCATTACTTTGAGAACTGCTTGCGGAAATCCAAATAGAAAAAAAAGCTATTAAAAAATTTGACACGGATCACATCACATACACACACACACATACATAGTATTGAATAAATAAAGCATGATATATAATAAATTGCAAGGCCAAGGGATAAACTAACGAAAGGCCTTTTTACCTTGTGCTGGGTGGCTGATGGCCACTGTGTTTATAAATGACTGAGAGGTTGTGTCCTTGTGGGACATGTAAGGTCCAACAAGGACACACACTACACTTACAGGTCCCATACTTGTAAGGAGAATAGGAGAACGGGGAAAAAAGTGTCAGGAATGGCCATGAGAAAGAAGGTCAGACAACAATCATCACACACACAGGCATGCACACACACATACTCTCATACTTATAGCGATGATTGATGATGACAGTAATCCCAAAGGGTGTTTCTATGCCAAATAGTAATTTGAGTAAGTAATGCTACCATCCAGTGGCCGATGACGGACATTACACACAGTGGATTTACGCAACGCGTCGGATTATAGAATTTTGAAGGCTCGCCAGCAAAGTGAAGGCTTGGGACAGGTTGGGCCAAAAATAGGCCAGCTAGAGCTTAAAGAATCCCATTTTGATGTAAGATTGAATGTAAAGACTGTTTGCCACTGTTTCCTATTGATTCATTTAATTTCATTCAGTGCGTACTGAATGCGTCATCCAGTACACTAAATAAACATTTAGTATAGGCTAACTTTTAATGTAATGACTTCAGCAATGTGGCGCTTGCATTATCTACGCCACATACCTAATGATAAAAATCTCAAATAATTTCCATACCAATATATTGCAGATCAAGGTTTCTAATGCCATCTAGTGTCCAATAATATCCCCCTGATTTTACACACCACAGTCCTGGATTCTAGAACATTCGAGAAATAAGGGGTGCAAATAAAGAGAGGTAATTTAAATACTAATTAATCGAAATGAATTAGAATTTAAAATTACAAGAAGACAGCGATGAATTGACAGAAACATAAGCAATAAGCTAAATACACACAAAAACACACACACACACACACACACACACACACACACACACACACACACACACACACACACTGGATTGTGTGACTGCCAAAACACAATATTATTTTTCATTGTACAATTTAATGTTTTACAAACTTAACTGCCACTGCTAGGCTTATCCATATTTATATGTTCAGGGCGCTCCGCGACAGTACATTAATCTTAATATAAATGCATGAATGTATAAACGTATTCCAGCTTCAGGGTGTTGTAGTGTGCTGCCTGACCCGGGATCAGATCACTGAGGTTTTCGTAGGTTTGTTTCCTTCAGAATGGATCTTAGTGGGATCTTAATGGATAGTGGGATTCTTTCAAAGGGCTGGTGATACCACAGATCAGTTGAGTCATCAACACAAATCCCCCTTCCCCAACTTCTCCCAGACCCAGTAGCTGGATTAACCGGGCAAGAGGGCATCAGAATTGAATGAGGGGGCAAAACTATTTTTCAATTGCTGAAAACACAGGACTCAGGAGGGATAATCATCTATAGTACAATTACACACAATGTATTTGCAGCCACTCACAGTTGTCTTGCTGCAATAATACAGGCTACTGCACCTTAAAAACATGGACAATCCACTACCAAGCTGTCTTGCCACAAGAGTGCTGTAATACACACTGTAATAATTGTCTATTTTGGGATGGGACTTGGGATACGATTGCTGCCCCATCAATGTAATGCAAAGCAAGAAACTATTCTACCATAAAAAACAACATTAACATCACATCCCCTTCTTGGCAGCAATACCAATGATAAATAATATCTACGCTTATGATTCCCACGCATTTCCAAAAAGCTACCAAATAATACAAGCCCAACCAGGCTGCCTCTCCTTACACAGATACCAAATAATTAATAATAAGTGATTCAGAAATGGCATTCAGCTGCTCAGTGAATTTTCTTTGTTGTCGTGGTACATAACTTTGAAATTAAACCTACAAGGTAAATTTAACCAGCCATTCTAATGGGAAGACCAATAATATATATTCTTCCAGCTGGTAATATGCCTAATGTCTTTTAATGCTTGCAATAGAGTTGCCTTAATGAAGCACTCAGACAAAACCAATCAGGTGACCGTGACAGATGTGGCAAAATCCCCTCCCTTTTGCCACCCTTTGGCCCTCTTGTGGCGCCGGGACTGCTTCAACCATCGTCACAGGAAGAAGAACATTTTCCTTTCCTTTGTTGAAGATTTTTCTTTGGGTAATTATTATCATATTTATTTATTCCTTATGCACATTTTTATTATTGAAGGGTTCTTTCCACATTATTATTATAGCTTTTATTTTTAAAATCCCTTTTCCATTGTAACTTTGTTTCTGTATTTTGTACTTTGTACGTACTGCTGTACTTGACAGCAGCCTTCATCATGTCAGGAGAATATCTGGAGGATAAAACCTATTCACACAATAATCAACCTTGAGATTCAACCTGTGTGTTGAGCACCATGGTAGGAAATTGCGATGCATGGCCGTTTGTCAATCACACAAAAGTGACGATGGCTGCTATAGAAAAGGTTCCATAGTGCAGCTTTAACTTTATCCCAACCCAACAAATCCAATCTGTACTTCTGAACCCACTGCCCTGCATGGAAATATTTTCTCTTTTTGCACAGTGGTTGGCAATCAAGGGATGAGTCATCGCCTCAAATTGCTTCCTTTCTTCCCTTCACCCACCCACCCACACACACACACACACACACACACACACACGCACGCACCGGGTATGCACGCACACACACACACACACACACACACACACACACACACACACACACACACACACACACACACACACACACACACACACACACACACACACACACACACACACACACACACACACACACACACTGACACATAAGCACACACGCACAGACACACACACACACACACACACACACACACACACACACACACACACACACACACACACACACACACACACACACACACACACACACACACACACACACACACACACACACGAAACACCCCATGATCCATCACAGATGCTCAAATGTACACTGGAGTGAATCTTTAAGGGAATGTATTGGTTCCTGTGTTGTTGCTTCTGGTGTGTCTGACCACTGCATTATCTGTTTCCCTAGCTCATATTGATCCTGATCATTGTTCCTAATCTCGTCCAGCCTAAGGACCTCTATGTGTCATTAGTCATAATGTCAAGGCTAAATAAAAAAAAAAATCACCAATATTACAGTTAGTAACATTTCCGAATGTACTAGTAAAACAATGGAGCTGCTATCGGTGCTAAACAAAATTCAAGAGTAAGTCATGGAAACAGGACTTCATTCAAAATATGAATCAATCACGACCCTTGAGGACTTCTACCAGTTCAGAATCTCCCCGCAGGGTCGTAGCAGAATACATGTCAGATAAGAAACCCTCTCAGTGAGACTGCGTGGGAGGATTTGCAGGTATAGAATCCTAAACATTAACGAACCTTTCAATTTCTGGAGAGGCCCGGGTTTACCCGCCAGCATTTCATGGGAAGCAACTACCCAGCAAGGGAAAGATAGAGGATGATTGAACCCATCTCCTGAAGCCCTAAACATGTGACTATTCAAGGGGAGGCTTGTATTAAACTGACAATGAGTAACGATATGGGTCATCAGGAGCAGGTGTCGGCTTTCTGGCATCTTGCTCAAGGAAGGGATCCAATGAACCGCCAATAGCTGGTCCCCGCCGCATGCTCACACACTCTGACTCAGCTCATTTCAATGTGTGCAGATTTTGAGGACAGCGTAACCCAGCTGTAGGCTGAATGTGTCATTTTCGAAATAACCTTTTGATATTTTCAAATGATTACGACATTCACCATCTAATATCGTCTTTCCTCATTTGGACTTGGCACAGCCTGCTGTAATAGCAACCACAATTATAAGTCACTACATTAAACGTTGGAATCAAGAGCCCAGTCAGTATGGGACCAAGAGATATAAGCTGACTCTTGGCTTTTCGTTGTGTCCACAGATGTCCCTGTTCCTATTGGCTGACCCCTTCACAGGTGGAGTTCCAGAGATGTCATAGGCTGTTGGGTCTCATCTCGTCACAACCTGCTTTGTCCATATGCTCCTGTAGCAGTTGTCCACGGTTCCGTGTTACCTGTGTTTTGTGTTCGTAACCTTGCCCAA
Organism: Gadus macrocephalus; assembly: GCF_031168955.1. Classification (NCBI taxonomy): domain Eukaryota; kingdom Metazoa; phylum Chordata; class Actinopteri; order Gadiformes; family Gadidae; genus Gadus; species Gadus macrocephalus. Next base: position 18,467,833 of record NC_082396.1, on the reverse strand, counting down.
GCTTGGAACCTACAGATGTACAGGAAAACATCCCGCAGAGGCCGTTTCTATTTTAAGACGGTATAGGTGGCCTTTTGACCATATGTTTCTTTTAATATAGACGAAAGCAATGACTGACATTACAACATACATAAACATTCTCTTCAGATATTCTGTATTTTTTTTCAGGACATGCAAACATGGCATACTAGCTGACCGTAGTTGATAAAAGTAATCTGCTGTCAGCCATGCTCTGTGTTTGAGTTTAGTGTTTAAAGTCTTGATCACGATTGTCCGAACTGGTGCTTTGCTGGAGAACATGTAGCTTATTGTTCCATATTTAGCTGCGCAAGTAGCCAGGGCTATTCTACTCTGTGATCTCTCCCTCTCTGCTCCACCATTTTTTCTCTTTTTTCTATCCATCTTGCCGTGTTAAATGTTAGAAGTAGAATCATTTGAATGCTGCTACAGTACTTGTGACAATCAATCTGGTCTCAGGATGGGCAGACAGATCACACCTCATAATACCCAATCTAGACACAAAGAGGCTGTTGTGCTTACTATATGACTAGAGGCCTCCTGGCGTTATTTCCTCGATTCACCTATGCTGTATGGCAAATTGCAGCTATTCTCTGGTAGCGTTGACTGTCCAGTCCAGGCCATGTGTGTAATAATTAGCAGTTATGCTTTGCTCATCAGAGATCCCTGTCTAAGAAAAAGAGCAAGCTGAGAAAGCATTATTAATAATTGAAAGAATATATGTATTTCTATAATAAAATTCAGATGATTTTGTATAGAGAGCGAAACTAACCAACAAGTAGTACTACCGTACCGATTGATAATTTATCGAAGCAAACTCAATCACTGATCCCAATACATTAATTATCCATGAGCAGTTCAAAGTGGGCCATTGTAATATAGTGTATATAGAACAGAATGCAGAGTGGCCCCCGTGATGCGAGCAGCTAGTTAGTTGCTTTGAACAAATAGTTGCCTCACCTCGGCGCAACCGTGAATTAAATGAAGCATGTCAGTATATGGTACATATTCCTTTCCAGGGACTTCGCCACCACCTTCGGGTCCGCGAAGATCTTGGGCGTTCTGCCGTCTCGGGGGTAAACATAGAGCCTGGCCGGGTATCGCAGTGAGTGTTTTATTCCTTCATCGCGCAGGGCCTGTTGCACTTCTCTGAAGGCACGGCTCTGAGCCATGACCTCGCTGGTGTAATCCGGGAAGATAAGGACCTTGCCTCCCTTGTACTCCATGGACTGTTGTCTGCAGAGGCGAAGAATCAACTCCTTCTCCTGAAAGTGATGGATGCGCGCCAGGATGGTATGCGGTCTGGCGCAGGCGGCTGGCCTCAGCTGGAGAGCGGTGCGCCCGGTCAATTTTGACTGGATGCGGAAAGTGTTCGTCACCGAGCAGTTTGGGGATTAATCTGGAGATTAATTCAGTGGGTTTACCTTCCTCCTCACCCTCTTGTAACCCAACTAATTTTGATGTTGTGCCTCCGGGAGCGGGCCTCCAGGTCAAGCACCTTGGTATGAAGCTAACTGTTGCGTCCCACCAGCTCAGTGCATTTAGCTTCAAGCGCTATCATGCGGGCGTCAAGATCGCTAGTAGCTAGCTCCTGGTTAGCCACACGTGCTTGCAGTTCGGCCTGCAAAGCTGCGAGTGATTGAAACTTGGCCTCAAAGGCAACTTCTGGGACTATTTTCAAGATTAGTATTATTTTTTTATTAACCCACACACACAGAGGCAGGACTGACTCTGACACCTCTTTGCACAGTTCCTTACACATATCGTAAGTTTTATCTGGAGGCATGTTCGACCTGGTGGGAGAATCGCTAGCAGGGATGCAGCTATCGATGGTACTAACTCCAGCTCCGGTAGCTTGGCTGTTGGTGGATTTGGCTTTGCTGGAGACGTTTGGCTTCGGCATTTTGGATTTTCAGTTTGATAGGTTTCTTAGGGAGGCATATACACACACACACACTTGCGGTTAATGGGCAAAAAGAAAGCGGCATAAGATGATTTTGTAAGTAGCAGAGAGGAGCACTGACTAAACACGTCTACATCCTTCGCATGCGCACTAGCGCCCCCCCGTTGATGATGTTGTTGTGATGCCCATTAGTTGGTCCATCTCATACCAACCTGAACAACCTGAATGGAACAATGAACAATAGTGTTTACCGTTCCATTCCAGGATTGCCACTGTAGAAAAAGGTAGGTCTGGAACAGGGTATAGCTGGAGAGGTTCTTTCTGTTGACATGGTTTTGTGCTGTCACACACAGAGCACACTGATTGCTGCATTATCAATGACTTTGCTCATGGTGGGTTTGAACTCTATGCCTCGGCTCTGCGTTTGGTCGACCCTGCAACTGGGTGACCTCTGTGCATAATATCTGCATAGTGTATGCACACTCTGTAGCAACAGGGGGATATCTGTTTGGTGACCTTTCATGATGATTCCTTCACTCAATAATTAGCTCATCTCGGAAGGGGAAGAAAGAACTGATGGCTGATGGAAAGGACTGGTAGGCCAACCATATTTGATACGGGAGGTGAAATTCTGCAGCATTGCATCATGTGCCGTGTTCCTCCAGGCAGGGGGATGTTATGTGGCGGACCTCCATCTTGTCAAAATAGTTTTTTCTCACTTGTGACAGGTGTGTCGGCCAGGTACATGTATCTCTTTCTTCTAGATCAGGTCGTTGTTGTCTCTGCAACTGTAGCATCAGATGTTGGCGTCGTGCTGTTTCTGCGGAGCTCGCCTTCTGATGACTGTGACTCAGGGTTGGTGATCAGTTTCTTCAGTCAGGCTTTCGGTACAAATAGTCGTTCAATTTTGAACACAAAAACTCAAGGAGTTCTCTCTCTAGTTGTGCTCTTGTTCTGCAGTCTGTGTCAGCGTTCGTGATGAGTAGGCATTTGGTCTTCTTGCAAGCATGCTGCACCATGTCTGTGTTGCGAAGCATCGCAGGTGAATGTGACGGGCGATGGGCGTTGTAGAATGACAAGACAGGTGGGCTTGATGAGTGTTTTTTCAAGGTGTCATCGTCCTGGTGTAACTTCAGCATGGCTTCACACTGTTTCTTGGCATTTAAGCAAAGCTCAAAGTTCACTGAAATTATAAATTATCTTCCCAAGATAATTGACCATGCCAAGGAAGTACTGGAGTGCTTTGACATCCTCAGGGGCTGGCAGTGCTAACTAACTCAATTTAGCGGTCAAGCACCAAACCATCAGGTTTACGTCGTGCTATTCTGCATCGCGGCCTCAGACGACAATCACATGAACAATATCTGCTCCATTGAGTACTTGAACACCTCGCTGGCTGCAGTTACTCCAAATGGCATTATGAGGTATCTAACGGCCAAAGGGTGTGCTGAAAGTTGTTAGCAGTGATGACTAACTGTCCAAGGAAATCTGCCAGGAAGAGCTCTTGGTGTCTAAAACTGAAAACACAGTTGCATTGGACATTTGAGATGCAACCCCCACGAGTCACGACAGTACGCATAGGGTGTCAGAGACGCATTAATGCTGTGTTGAGATCCCTGGGGTCAATGTAGCTTTTTGTTTGTTGCCACCATGAAGGATACCAATCCAGTTGGTATTATCCAAGTGATGGCGCCTAGGTCCTTCATCCACGTTCTTCCCCTTCGGATACCATGTTGAATATCAATGTATGGAGTGAATACTTTGTAATGAATAGTATTTATGAAAACGTAAGGCAAACTCATAGATCAATGTGACATTACGGCTCATATGCAGTAGCAAGTAGTATATTCAAATGGCATATTGTGAATGCTCTTCAGGTAGTAATGTATGGGTATAGCTACTATAAAAATACATGTGCATGTAAGGCGTTGGCACTGTGTCTTCGAAAAGGATTAATTTATTAGCAAACCATGTATTATCCCAGAAGCATTCAGAGGCAAAATGCACATATGCGCCAAAGATTTCTTAAAGGAAAAAAACGTTCTTGTTGAATTGTGTTGGGAATTTATTATGATTTTTCCTTCACTGACTGTGAGTCAGCAGTATGCATATCTAACATATCTGGCTATAATGGAATTTGGATTACATATATATTGCTTTTCTAGCCTCAGCGGCCACTCAAAGCACTTTAGAGTGAAGGTCTCCCGTTCACCTATTCCTACTCAGTCACAAGCCAGCGGCGGCTGGGGAGGTTGTCAGAAGCCCATCGGCACTAGGAGGAACAAGTTTGACAGTATGAAAATAAACACTTGGCCTATTGTGCAATATAAATAAGGGGAATATTTATTAACTTTTGTTTGAAATCAAGGAAACATGCTTTCCTATTGCTGACTGGTAGATACATCTCTGTGTCTGCTCCTGGGTGTGTAGTAAGTAGAGTGTGTCAACTGATAGCAGAGTTTGAGCTGTGTTGTCAGCTGTACATGGCCATCAGGTGTGGCTGTGGATCGTGTCTTCATTTCAGTGACAGAATACAGAACAGGCTACAACCGAGGATCCAGATGGTGTGCATCAGACAGTAAACAGTACAAAACAGAAACTTATCTTGGTTCTGTTGACGAGTTATTTTGGACGCTTTCACTGTTGGTTCACTCGGCCGCCCTTTGGATTTTGCATTGCAGTGTTACATCATCACAGTGTTGGGCTGTTGATTCTGGATGAGAAGTGTGAGAGATTTCACTGGAAGTTTTAAAAAGACACCCTCTGCTGCGGCTTCAACATGCCGACAAGCTGTTCTTCAACTGCTCAACCTTACTAAGAAACTGAACAGCCTCCGCCCATCTAGAATACACAAGGCCAAAACTGCCCCTGAGGGACGCTTTCAGGGCTCCAGTGGGTCTGTCTGTGCCAGGGCCGGAGTGGGACGCACTTTTAGACCGGGAGTTACATGATACAGGCCCAACCCAATTGGGGGGAGCGGGTCTGGGGGCTTTTTCCCCGTGAACAATGAAACCCTGTACTTGACACAGCTGTATTGCCTCCAAAACATCAAAAACAATTGAAAAATCAACTAAAGAAAAAATAACTTAAATAAAATCCAAAGAGGTCTCTGAGGTCTTCATATTATAGCATATCTTTTCCTAAATTTCTCTAAATGTTGTAATCATAACATTTGCCCAGTAATTTCCTGCAATATTACAACTTGCTAATTTACTCCCCTCTGAAAACTTGGAGTTGGTTGCGACGTTAACAGTTTGTGACTGCTTGCATGTGTTTGTATGAGGGAGACAGTGAGTGAGAGGCACTAATCAGTGCGGCGGCCGGCCTCAAAACGTTAACGGCCCACCAGGAATTCTCCCGACTCTCCCTCCGCCACTGGTCTGTGCTGACGTCACGATGGGTAAGGGTCGGCAGACCACCGATAGCAGTTCCCTAATGAAGGAGAGGTTCCCAAACACTGTGCTGCCCCGTGAGTGTAGGTGGGCATGGATTCTGTGGGACTTTATAAGTAATCCTGACCTATGATACTAGTATAATTGATAGCCTATATTTTATGATTTGCTATATCATTGATGAATTACTCCACATAATGCATGTTTTTGCTACATTTCAATACATATTTGACAAATAATGCTAAATAGTTTAGTTTGCTAAATAGTTTGTCAGGAATAAGTGCCCATCCTTCATACCGTTTATGTGTTTAGCAAGATATTTGGTGGAACTGTTTATCTTCATTCCCTACATTCAAAGGAGGAAATTATTATTTTTGTGTGTGTGTGTGTGTGTGTGTGTGTGTGTGTGTGTGTGTGTGTGTGTGTGTGTGTGTGTGTGTGTGTGTGTGTGTGTGTGTGTGTGTGTGTGTGTGTGTGTGTGTGTGTGTGTGTGTGTGTGTGTGCGTGCGTGCGTCCGTGTGTGTTTGAGGGGGGGTTGAGAGAGGCATAAATACACAAAGAAGATAGAGGAGTGTTTGGAGATGGAGGGATGGACAGAGGGAGATGGAGGGATAGAGATGAGTGAGAGAGAGAGAGAGTTGATAGAGGGATGGAGCGGGAGAGAATGTCCCGTGTGATACTCAATAAGTCAACGTGTGGAGACGAGACACGCTTGCCTCTGTACAGCCAACTGCCGTGGTTGATGGTGACAAATTTATACCGAACAGAACTCATCCTATATATATATGTGTATATGTATATATATATATATATATATATATATATATATATATATATATTTATGTATATCAGGAGACCATTAGTATAGTTAAGAAAATGATAGTTGTTCTTCTCTTTTGTGTGAATCCATTCTCCTCCCTTGCACACACACGTGCACACGGTCACAAACATGCACAAACACTTACAAACACAGACACACACACAAACACGTGTGTGTTTGTGACCCCCCTCTGTACCAACAGCTTGGATGCTCTGCAGTGGGAATCTCACAGGCAGGCTGCCACGGCCCGTTGGATTGACAGCTGACCAGCAGGACCACAGTCACACCCAATATACTGTAAATCCACACCAGGACTCCGGGTTTGTTTCAGACCTCCTTTACCATTCCACTGAGGAAAGACCAGAACGTAAACAAGCACAGTCCAATGTCCATATTTAATACTAAATGTTATATTTCAAGTGTGACACTGATTCATGTTCACACAGCCTGAGGCGTTGATACTGTTCATATTTCCACTGCTTTAATTGCTTTATATCGCGGTTCCATATAGTTCTTGTTACTATAATGTAGCGGAGAGGGGGCTAGTGGGAACATATTCTAGTTATTTTCCCAGTAGCTCCTTACGAGATAAATACGGGATTCTATGTGCCAGGTTCGAGGAGGCATAAGGCGGGGTGGGAAGGGGGGGATGTTATTGCTCTTTTTTGTTTTTGTTTTGTCTCGTTGTTTTGTCGTTGTTTTTTCATGTGGTCAGTGCTTTACTTTACACGACTTGGTTGTAAGCGACACATTTGTCTTATGGAAGGGGCAATATTTCTATGAAATGATTTGCTATTGATGAACACAGTCGTGAAATTTGTGAGCTTTAATGTGAATCGTTAAATGGACCTGTTAAACGAAAGAGAGTCTTAACACATTTGAAAAAACTGAAAATAGACATTCCCTTTATACAGGAAACCCATCTGATACCCCTGGAACATAGACAATTGAAAAAGGATTGGATAGGGCATGTAATATCATCATCCTTTAACTCTAAAGCCAGGGGAGTGGCCATTTTGATAAATAAGAACACCCCTTTAACAATTGGAGAAACCGTTGTTGATACATTGGGGATGTATGTTTTAGTGAATTGTCAGATTTACTTAGAACCCTGGATTCTCTTAAATTGTAATGCACCCAATTATGACCATGAGTCATTTGTTCAAGACATATTCTTGAAGGTGTCAGGAGGATGGCAAAACATTCTTATAGGGGGTGAATTTAATTTCTGCCTGGATCCTGTTCTAGATATGTCAGCTCTATCAGTATTCAAATCTAGAGCAGCCAAAATAACCATAGAATCATGAGGGAATTAAACTTAGCTGATGTGTGGGGACAAATGCACCCTCAAACCCAAGATTATTCTTTCTATTCTGGACGCCACAACTCTTTTACTCGGATTGACCTTTTCCTGTTGTCAACACAGCTGATTCACAGAGTAGTAGAATCTGAGTGCTTATCTAGAACACTATCAGATCACTCGGCTCTGACCCTGTCCATTTATAGGCCCGAAAAAGCGACTAATATGTATAGGTTGCGTCTGAACCCTACTCTACTTCAAAAGCCAGGTTTCTGCAAATTCATAAGAGATCAGATTGGGCTATTCTGTGAGACGAACTGTGCCTCTTCTCCCAATAGTTTTATATTATGGGACACACTAAAAGCTTTTTTAAGGGGACACATAATCTCTTATACCAAAGGTATCAAAAATAAATACATGGCAGAAATAGAAGCATTGAAAGCAGACATTTTGAAATTGGAAAAGGAGTTTCAACAATCAAGGTCTAGAGAAGTACACCTGTATTTATTTATTACTTTCAAAAAGCTTATTTATTAATTACCTTTATTTATTTGTATGTATACACCAGTATTTACATTGGTAAATAAAAAGCTTAGATACAATATTTTGCATACTTATAAAATAGAGAAAAACATTCTGAGAAGCAAGCAAATGTACCATGGATTGGGGGAGAAGGCGCACAAAATTCTGTCTTGGCAACTGAGAAAATAAGAAAGCTGATTAATTCAATCCAAACTGAAACAGGTTCTGCATCATATAACCCTACAGTAATTAATGATGCATTCAAACAGTTTTGAACACATTTGTACACATCCGAACCACCAGAAAATCTGAGTAACATTGATGAATTTTTGTCCATGATTTAACTGCCCAAACTTGGCCAAGAAGATCAAAATAGTCTTGATCTGCCCTTTACACAAAAATAAATTGAAAAAGCTCTTGGTTCATTACAAGCAAATAAATCTCCAGGAGAAGATGGGTTTCCTCCAGAATTTTCCAGGGAATTTAAGGATTTACTCCTCCGACAACTCATGGATGTCATCAACTTGGCTTCTAAGATCCAAACACTCCCTGAATCATTCTACACAGCCATAATTACTGTAATTTAGAGATCCATTGAAATGCTCTTCATATCGGCCAATTTCATTGTTAAACGCATATTAGAAATTAATTTCCAAGGCCCTGGCTGAACAGAATTAGCTTTTAATAAATTAATGAATCCAGACCAGTGTGGCTTTACTTCAAAGCGCTCTGTCACGTTAAAATTGTACCGGGGGCGAAAATTGTACCGGCCTACGTCATCGTTTGTTTACATCCTGACAACCTGCCCGGCAACAGACGACGCGATGCAGAAAACATGTTTCCAAACGACGAAATAACATAATACAGATAGCGGATCGCTATCTGTATTATTATACAGATAGCGGATCGCTATCTGTATTATGATAGATAGCGATAACACTTGTTTTTACTTTATATTTGTATTGTATTTAATTGTTTATTCGAAAAAAATCAAAAAATTTGCCCGCAATACGGGCGATCGCGTCAAATGACGCGTCAAATCACGTAGGAAGGTTCTTGAGCATTCTAGACTATGAAACCTGCTTAAAACACTCAGTTTACTAGCTAAATTCGATTAAACAATTCAATACAATACAAATATAAAGTAAAAACAAGTGTTATCTAGCGATCCGTTATCTGTATTATGTTTCAAGAACCCTCCTACGTCATTTGACGCGATCGCCCTTTTCGCGGGCAAAACATTTGTCATTTGACGCGATCGCCCGTTTCGCGGGCAATTTTTTTTATTGTTTCGATTAAACAATCAAATACAATACAAATATAAAGTAAAAACAAGTGTTATCGCTATCTATCATAATACAGATAGCGATCCGCTATCTGTATTATGTTATTTCATCGTTTGGAAACATGTTTTCTGCATCGCGTCGTCTGTTGCCGGGCAGGTTGTCAGGATGTAAACAAACGATGACGTAGGCCGGTACAATTTTCGCCCCCGGTACAATTTTAACGTGACACGCTCCTCTGTCACGCCACGGCCTGTCACTCGGTCCAACACCCCCATCTAGTGGCCGCCCGGTGCCACTGGGTCTCACCTCCTCTGCACAGCTGTTCGCGATCTTCGATCTACTTCCTCTATTTAAGCCGGGGATCTCCAGTCTGCCGGCGCCAGTTCGTTGTTTACCACTATACAGTTAGTATCAGACCTACCAGCATTCTCTCTTGCTTAGCCCTTTGCCTCTGTCCTCTAGTAACCCTTTGCCCCCCGTCTGTAGTTCTCCGTTCGTTACCCTGACCTCCTGTTGCCGAGCTTCTGCCTGCCTGACTTCCCGCCTACCGCCGAGCCCCTGTCTACCTGATTGCCTGCCCGTTGCCGGATCCCCGCCTGCCTGACTACCCGCCTACCGCCGAGCCCCTGTCTACCCGATTGCCTGCCCGTTGCCGGATCCCCGCCTGCCTGACTACCCGCCTGCCTTCCAATAAACCCCGTTTCCCTTTACCCCGTCTTTGTCTCTGCCTGCGCTTGGGTCCCAACGTTCTGTACAACCCTAACAGTACGAACTGGCCAGCATGGACCCAGCCCCCGAGCGCTACGAGGGGGACCTTGGATCCTGTCGGTCATTCCTGCTCCAGTGTTCCCTGGTATTCGATTTGCAGCCCCAGACCTACCCAACGGAGAAATCTCGGATCGCCTACCTGATCGGGTCTTTGCGAGGGGAGGCTCTCGCTTGGGCGGCGGCCGTATGGGAACGCGGTTCCGCTGTCTGCTCCGACTACTCCGCCTTCACCGAGGAGATGCGAAGGGTCTTCGACCACCCGGTCCGGGGCAGGGAGGCCTCCCAACGTCTCCTGCATCTCCGCCAGGGTTCCCGAAGTGTCGCCTCCTTTGCGGTCGAGTTCCGGACCCTCGCGGCTGAGAGCGGGTGGAATGAGGAGGCTCTGCAGGGCGTTTTCCTGAACGCTCTGAGCGGAGACATTAAGGACCAGTTGACCTCTCGGGAGGAGGCCTCGGATTTGGACGATTTGATCTCTCTCGCTATACGGGTGGACAATCGCTTACGCGAACGCCGTAGAGAGAGGGGTCAACACTCAGCCTCTACTTCCTCTGTCGAGGCGCCTGCAGCCTCCCGTTCTCTTTCGTTTCCCGTGCCACTCCGCAACGAACGGACACGCTCCCCCGAGCCCATGCAGATTGGTCGCGCACACCTCTCTCCCGAGGAGAGGGAACGCCGTATGCGTTCCGGAGCCTGCCTCTACTGTGGGCTATCGGGCCATCTCCGGTCTGGATGTCCCTCCCTCTCGGGAAAAGAACGGGCTTGCCAGTAACCCGAGGGATCCTGGCGAGCCGCTCCCATAATCCCTCGGTCTCTCGTCCTCTCCTGGAGGCGGTCCTCTTGTGGAAGGATCAAACCCTCCCGCTCTCAATTCTCCTGGACTCCGGAGCGGATGAGAGTTTTATTGATCGGGAGTTGGTTCATCGGTGGGGGATCGAAACCGTTCCACTTGACTTTCCTATTGAGACTCAGGCGCTGGACGGGAGGACGCTCACACGGGTGGAGCACCGTACCGTTCCGGTTAACCTGCTCGTTTCGGGAAATCACCACGAGTCAATATCACTTCTGGTGATTACCAGTCCCTTCTCCCCTGTAGTCCTGGGTTACCCCTGGTTCCAAACGCACAACCCTCAGGTCGATTGGAGAACGGGTCGAGTCACGTCGTGGAGTACACACTGCCTTTCCCAGTGCTTGCGGTCCGCTCAGTCCCCTCGCTCGCCAGAACTCGAGCCCGCTGCCGCACCACCTGACCTGTCCTCCGTCCCGGAGGAATACCACGATCTTGGGGCTGTGTTTAGTAAGCTCCACGCCTTGTCCTTGCCCCCCCACCGTCCTTATGATTGCGCTATAGACCTTCTTCCCGGAGCTCCCCTCCCTGGCAGCCGTTTGTTTAACCTCTCTCGTCCTGAACGGGAGTCTATGGAGAAGTACATCGGGGAATCTCTCGCCGCTGGGATTATCCGTCCATCCTCCTCTCCTGTTGGGGCGGGTTTCTTCTTCGTCGGCAAGAGGGATGGCTCCCTACGTCCCTGTATCGACTACCGTGGCCTGAATGACATTACGGTGAAGAACAGGTACCCCTTGCCCCTCATCAGTTCCGCCTTCGTCCCCCTCCACGGTGCCTCTGTCTTCACTAAATTAGATCTGCGCAACGCGTACCACTTGGTCCGTATCCGGGAGGCAGACGAGTGGAAGACCGCGTTCAACACACCACTAGGCCACTACGAGTACCTAGTCATCTCATTCGGTCTCACCAACGCCCCCGCTGTCTTCCAGTCTCTGGTGAATGACGTCCTTCGGGACATGTTGAATCACACCGTCTTTGTTTACATTGACGATATACTAATTTTTTCGAAGTCCGTGGAGGAGCACAGAGTTCACGTCAGACAGGTTCTGCAGAGACTGCTGGAAAACAGATTATATGTTAAGGCGGAGAAGTGCGAGTTTCACGCCTCAACCGTCTCCTTTTTGGGTTACATTATTAGCCAGGACCAGGTAGAGATGGACCCCTCCAAGGTCTCTGCGGTGGCCGAGTGGCCCTCTCCCTCAACACGGAAGAGACTACCGCAGTTCCTCGGGTTCGCTAATTTTTACCGTCGCTTTATTCGTGGCTACAGTCAGGTTGCGGTACCCCTCACGGCTCTGACTTCCACCAAGACCACCTTCGCGTGGACGCCGGAGGCCGAGACCGCCTTCCAGAGCCTCAAACGGCGCTTCATTTCCGCCCCCATTCTCATCCAACTAGACCCCTCTCTTCAGTTTGTGGTGGAGGTCGACGCCTCGGACACCGGTGTGGGCGCGGTGCTCTCCCAGCGTTCAGCCTCCGACCACAAGCTTCACCCCTGTGCCTTCTTTTCCCGAAGGCTTTCTCCGCCTGAGCGGAATTATGACGTCGGTAACCGCGAACTCTTAGCCGTCAAACTTGCTCTAGAGGAGTGGAGGCATTGGTTGGAGGGCGCGGAGCATCCGTTTATTGTCTGGACCGACCACCGCAACTTAGCTTACATCCAGTCAGCAAGGAGACTTAACTCCCGCCAGGCCAGGTGGGCACTGTACTTCGGTAGATTCAACTTCACCCTCACTTATCGTCCCGGCTCCCAGAACGTTAAGCCGGATGCCCTGTCCCGCCTGTACTCCCCTGAGGACTCCCGTACTGACCTCGAGACCATCCTGCCTCCCGCTCGCTTGATCGCCTCTCTCACTTGGGAGGTGGAGTCCGCGGTACGCCTCGCGCAGGGACAGCAGCCAGATCCCTTAACCGGTCCCCCTGACTGCTTGTTCGTCCCTGACTCGGTTCGGTCCAGGGTATTGGTCTGGGCGCATTCCTCCCGGCTAACCTGCCACCCAGGTATCACCCGCACCCTGGACTTCCTCCGTCGGCGGTTCTGGTGGCCAACCATGGAAGCGGACGTTCGTTCGTTTATTTCGGCGTGTAACGTCTGCGCCCGGAATAAAACCTCGACCCGTCCACGTTCTGGACTTCTGCGGCCCCTACCCATCCCTAGCCGTCCCTGGTCACACATCGCCCTGGACTTCGTCACCGGCCTGCCCACGTCCGAAGGAAACACCACCATCCTAACCGTGATCGACCATTTCTCTAAGGCTGCGCACTTCATCGCACTCCCCAAGCTTCCATCTTCAAGGGAGACCGCCGATCTCCTGGTCAGACACGTCTTCCGTCTGCATGGCATCCCCACTGACATTGTCTCCGACAGAGGTCCCCAGTTCTCCTCCCAAGTCTGGCGTGCTTTCTGTAAGGCTCTCGGTGCCACGCCCAGTCTCTCCTCCGGTTTTCACCCCCAGTCGAATGGACAGTCAGAGCGAGCTAACCAGGAGATGGAAGCAGCTCTCTGCTGCATCACCCACGCCAGTCCATCCTCTTGGAACTCTCAGCTCCCCTGGGTCGAATATGCCCACAACACCCTGGTGAACGCTTCCACGGGACTCTCCCCTTTCATGGCCTCTCTGGGATACCAACCCCCCCTTTTTCCTGAATTGGAGGGCGAAGTAGCGGTTCCGTCAGTCCAGACCCATCTGCGCAGGTGCCGGCGCATTTGGAAGCGCGCTCGGGCTGCGCTGCTCCGCGCATCCTCCCGCTCCCAGCTGCAGGCCAATAAGCGTCGCCTACCTGCCCCCCTCTACGCTCCCGGACAGAGGGTTTGGCTTCGGGCGAAGGACCTTCCTTTGAAGGGAGCTCCTCCCAAGCTTTCCCCCCGTTTCATTGGTCCTTTCGAGATCGAGACTGTGATTAACCCCTGTGCTGTTCGCCTCAAACTCCCCCCGTCCCTCCGGGTGCACCCGACTTTCCATGTCTCCCAGTTAAAGCCCGTCTCCACCAGCCCGTTGTCCCCTCCCGCCCCGCCTCCACCTCCTCCCAGGATCATTGACAACTTCCCGGCGTGGACGGTTCGTCGCCTCCTTGACGTGCGGCGCCGCGGCCGAGGACACCAGTACCTCGTCGACTGGGAGGGGTACGGTCCTGAGGAGCGCTCCTGGGTTCCCCGGAATCGCATTCTGGATCCTTCGCTCATTCGGGACTACCATCGCGATCATCCTTCCGTGGTTGGGCGTCTGCCAGGAGGCGTCCGTAGAGGGGGGGGTACTGTCACGCCACGGCCTGTCACTCGGTCCAACACCCCCATCTAGTGGCCGCCCGGTGCCACTGGGTCTCACCTCCTCTGCACAGCTGTTCGCGATCTTCGATCTATTTCCTCTATTTAAGCCGGGGATCTCCAGTCTGCCGGTGCCAGTTCGTTGTTTACCACTATACAGTTAGTATCAGACCTACCAGCATTCTCTCTTGCTTAGCCCTTTGCCTCTGTCCTCTAGTAACCCTTTGCCCCCCGTCTGTAGTTCTCCGTTCGTTACCCTGACCTCCTGTTGCCGAGCTTCTGCCTGCCTGACTACCCGCCTACCGCCGAGCCCCTGTCTACCTGATTGCCTGCCCGTTGCCGGATCCCCGCCTGCCTGACCACCCGCCTACCGCCGAGCCCCTGTCTACCCGATTGCCTGCCCGTTGCCGGATCCCCGCCTGCCTGACTACCCGCCTGCCTTCCAATAAACCCTGTTTCCCTTTACCCCGTCTTTGTCTCTGCCTGCGCTTGGGTCCCAACGTTCTGTACAACCCTAACATCCTCAGCTAATAACCTATGTAGGCTCTTTAATATTATTCATTTAACAAAATCTGAAATGGATCCCAGTGAAGCTGTGGCTTTAGACGCTGAAAAATCCTTTGATAGGCTAGAGTAGCCCTATTTATATTAAGTGTTGGCCAAGTTTGAGTTTGGCCCATTATTTATTAGTTGGGTTCAAACTCTATACCATAAACCCCAGGCAAAAATCAGCACCACTGGACAGATTTCATCTACATTCCCTTTAGGTAGATCAAGTCGACAGGGATGCCCTCTGTCTCCAGCACTTTTTGTCTTGACAATTGAGCCTTTAGCTGAGGCAATTAGACAAGATCCTGACATAAAGGGCTTTCAGGTGGGTCAGACAGTTCATAAAAATAATCTTCTGGCAGATGATGTTATTTTGTACTTAAAAGACCCTGGTAACTCTTTTTCCAAATTACTTACTGTACTTAATACTTATGGTAAGATTTCAGGCTATAAGGTGAATTTGGAAAAAAGTGAAATTATTCCATTGACAAATTTTGATCACTCCAAACTCCAGTGTGCAGGTCCATTTAGGTGGCCTATTGATGGTATAAAATACCTTGGGATATTTGTAGACAACAACCTCAAAAACCTGTACGAATTGAATTACCTCCGACTGCTCAGTAAAATTGAGGATGATTTACGTAGATGGATTGGCCTGCCTCTCACCTTGATTGGCAGAGTTAATTGTATTAAAATGAATGTACAACCAAGATTACAATATCTTTTTCAATCCCTGCCCATTCCATTACCACAATCCTTCTTCAAAGTTCTCAATAGATATGTCAGACAATTTTTATGGAATTATAAAGTACCCCGGGTATCCATGGGAAAGCTAACATGGGACTATGGCTCCGGGGGACTTCGACAACCAAATTTTAAAAACGACTACTTGGCAGCTGAAATGAGGTTCATCTCATCCTTTTTTTGAGGGCAGTGACGCTCCTTCTTGGACACAAATCGGACTGTACCCCCTGAAAGAAAAGGTCCACAGTGACTTCATTTATAAGCATAATTCTAGAACGGTACACAATAGGACAGATGACCCTATATTGAGGCAACTGATAAAATTGGTATGAGGTTTACAAAAGTCTTGGATTGAAGGCGGGACTGTACCCTAAAACACGTTTAAAGCAAAATGAACTTATACCCATGATTCTTGATAATAAGATTCTGGACATATGGCATCATAAGGGAATCCAACACTTGGAGAATTGCTTCGACAAAGGACTTCTCATGTCATTTGAGCACCTGAAGAGGAAATATAACTTGCCCAATCAAACCTTTTACTCAAACTAAGATCCTCTCTGAGAGCTAATTTGGGTACTGAAATCATCCTGCCTGTCATCATGAATGATGTTGAACGATTTCTTTACGATGGGAGCACGCATGCATTTATTTCTAAAATGTATCGCCTATTGTTGAATGAGGGCCCAAAACCAGGTGTGCATAAGTCTGGAATGAAATGGGAGTCAGATCTCAATTTTACAATTGATGTACAGTTTTGGATGGAATTATGTCAAAACAGCTTGTCAACTATTATCAATGCCTGATTTATTAACTATGATATTCTACATCAATTATACCTTACCCCAGAGAAATTACATTACATTAAATCAAATCTAACCTGTCAGAAATGTGCTTCAGATGTGATAGTTGGTGTTTTTTGCATTGTACCTGGCTGTGTATGAACGTTTTTTTTTTGGAATGATATAAGCTACACTATAACCAGGATCACATGAGTTAATGCTCCTGTAGACCCTGAACTTTGTTTATTGGGGAGCTTTACAAGTATTCGTCATTCTCTAAACAGTGCACAACTCAAATTCATTGAAATTGCTCAATGTGTGGCTAAGAAGTCCATTGCAGTCTCATGGAAATCGGACTCCCCTCTTCTTATTGACAGGTGGTCTGTTGAGATGAATAGCTGCATCCCCCTGGAAAAAATCACTTATTGTCTCAGAAAACGATATAACACCTTTTTGAAAATTTGGCAGCCATAATTAGACCATATACATCTCTTATTCCCAATACTTTGTTGGTATTGACCTTCACACTGACTTCATTGCTGTTTTTTTTTTAAATTTAATTTAATTATATTATTATTATTGTTTTGCACTGATATGTTTGTATACATTACATATATAAAACTGAAAATATAACATTTAAAAAAAACAACAACAACAACATCGTCAACGTCATAACAAAACTGAAACTACCTTTCTCTGTCAATGGGTCACCACACATACTCATCTCAGACAATGCTAGACAGTACATCAGCCAGCAGATAAGAGACTTTGCCACACAGTGGGACTTGGAGCATGACACCAGCAGAGCAATGGTTTAGCTGAAAGGGCAGTCCGTAGTGCGAAACAGCTGATGGAGAAGTCGAAATAAAGATGGAACAGTAACGTTTCTCATACATATTAATGAATGTTCATTAATATTGAGTTATATGACATGCAATTACTTTATTGTTTTCAATACCTAAAGCAACATAGCTTGTTTGGATAGACATTGAAATGTCTTTTATTTTTTTTCTTAACCATGTTCTGGCTAAGATAAAGATGTTTATTTTGTGTTAGGTGCTACAAGCTAAAGAGATAGGATGTAGAGCATTCCCAACAGGCCATTTTAAGATACTCCCATGTCCCCCTACTTTGGCGGACCTTGATCTCTCCTCAGGTATTCAGTTGGTCATGTCATGTTGATCTATGACTAGTTGTTATGTTGTAATAAATACTACCCGTGTTACATTGAATTTCCTCCATGCATGGATATTCAACACTACCACTATACCATACCATTCTTCAGCTGTCCTCAACAATAATACAGCTATAATGAGTAATAAACTGTGGGTCAACTAAACAATCTGATTGGTTTATTGAAATGTGATTTCTGACTTAGTGCTATGCTCAATAATATATCTATATAATGGACATCCTAACAAAACTAAACAATACTCGGGCTAAATTGAAGAATATTGCAGCTATACTAAAACAATCAAATAGTTTAATAGTTTAATGTTGAAAGATTCAAATAAAAAACATGAACTATAATAATGGAAGAACATTGTGCTACTTGTGTATGTGTGTGTTTGCGTGGGTGGGTGTGTGTATGTGGCAGTGGAACGGACAGAGACATTGCGGGGGTGGAGAAGCAGAGGGTGTAAGGGATTTGAGAGGATTCAAATGAAGATTAGAGAATGTTCTTTAAAGTGCTTTTTCGATTTCTTGAGCGGCGCAATCCTTCTGTCCGGCGACCATGTTCCTGGGCTGAAAGCAACACACAGATTCTCAGAGTTTTGCCTCAAGCAGATGTCTTCATTTCAATGAAAACTACACCGTTGCCTGATCTTAACATTGTGTTTTGCCTCCGAGGTTACAAATGTATTCCTTTAGAAACCTTGTAATAACCAAACATTGATCTGCTCGTTTCTGCCCAGTCGACCACGGTTTCATGTGATCAACATTCAAACCTGACAGATTTGACCTTTAAGTTTGAACACAATAGGTTTGACAATAAAAACTCCAACACTCTGATAATGTCACATTCTCTTCTTTAAATCTTTTTTTCATTTTCATTTTAATAAACCAACCAAGCAAAGTAACCCAGACTCACCTTTTTATATATTTTATGAAACATGTTGTTTTATGCGGTCTTCAAAAAGGGCCACGATATGAGGGAGAGAAAGAGAGCGTAAGAGAGAGAGTGAGAAAGACAGTTAGAGAGAGTTCATGTTGGAGTGTCGTGTGGAGGGCAGTGCGGGGGAGAGCAGGAAGATCGATGATGACGGGGGAGGGAAAAGTGAGTTTAGTGGGCAGCAGGGACAGAGGAGCGTCACGGTAATGCTAATCCGGTGACGTCCCCCTACCACCACACTCAGTGGCCCCTGGGAACCCCTTGCCAATGTCACTTAGAGCCCACTGATGGGGAAGGGGGAGAGGAAGAGTCTTCAGAACTTATGGGGAGAGATAATGAAGAGCTGATATGAGAGGAGGAGGAGGAGGAGGAGGAGGAGGAGGAGGAGGAGGAGGAGGAGGTGAAGGAGGAGGAGGAGGAGGAGGAGGAGGTGGAGGAGGAGGAGGAGTGGGAGGAGGTGGAGGAGGTGGAGTAGGTGGAGGAGGAGTAGGAGGAGTGGAGGAGCAGGAGTAGAAGGAGTGGAGGAGGAGGAGAAGGTCGAGGGGAAAGAGTAGGAGGAGGGAGCATTTGCCTAATGGTCAAGTGGAACTCAAGAAATCAAGGTAAGATCTGTTTTGGTTTTATAAATATCTTTACTGAACAACAATTTTGATCCGGGCAATCATCTTGGCATTCTTGTGTTTGGGAATGATAATGATATTTTAAGCAAAGAAAGTGACTCAGTTATCTCTTCTTCCTTTAAAACAGAAAAACAATCTTCAGATATCCACTTGATCCAAACACATGCACACAGACTGACCCTCCCCCTCCCACAAACCACATCACCATACACTAGTGATGGGTCGTTTGAGACTGAATCAGTTCGAATGAACAAATCTTTAAGAAGAACGAACCGACCTGATTCTCGTTCGTCTCGTTTGATCTCTGACTAGACTCCTCCCAGACCCACTAGTAACTGAGTCGCTGACTCGCTGTTCGTTCACTGACTGTGAGTGGTGAAGAGGGGGAGAGAGTCTTAGTGAGCGAGCGTACGATAATACGATTAAATACCAGTGAAATGGGAAATGCATGCTGTCTTTGTATTTTCTGTGTCATGCCAGATTAATAAAATATTTGAATGTCTCGTCAATCTGTCTCGTTCTTTCATGGTTTGTTCGGACCCCCAACTTGGTGGATCTTGAATGATTCTTGAGTGGGGGTGGCCATCTTCATAATAGTGTTAAGTTACTGTTAACCCAAGAAAAGCAAATATGCCCAGAATAAAAACAACTTTACATAATTTACTTTTAACTCCATCATTGCTAAATCAAGTCTATTATCTGATATGTTAAACGTCCAATAATCAACTACAACCCCCATCCCGCTGCGTTTGGTTAAAGTTGTAATGTTGTGTTGATTGATGACTGACTGGCACGATCGTTTGAGAATGAGAACGAGGGAGGAGCTGAGTCTGACTGACTCAGCTGAGAACCGTGCATTCGCGTTACCGCTTCGGGTAACGCGACTGAACGATAAACAAATGATTCTGAACGATTGTTCTTGGTAAACTGACCGACGCGAACTGAATCAAGGAAAATAATCATGAAATCCATCACTACTGTACAGAAATAAGTTGGATATCTTTGCCGTTAGAAAAATACCGCTTGGCAATTTTTTTTCCAGAAAATGTATGGATATATTTTTTATGGTCCTGCTTAGTTAAGGTAAGAGTAAATAGATCTTAGTCCTTCTTATGCTTCCAATGCCCATGTTCTTCTACATCCAAATCCAATCTGAACCTTTAGCTCTACTGGCGCTGATTCATATGAACCCATTAATTCCATGCCAAGGATATTCAATCATTATTTAAACCAATGATAAACAATATTATTGGTTTAAATTTCAACCTTGTCAGAGTGGACAAATTATTGACAGCATCAGTTATATGCCATTATAACATATATATTATTAACATATATGATATGTTTGTCCCTCATAACCGGACAATGCTGTGCTGTCAATATCTTTTCCATTGTGACTTGGATGACATTTAAACCAATGTTATTGTAACATAACATGTACACCCGTATAGCAAGGCCTGTACTGAGAACACAGCTGCATAACGTCCTTGGCAATTTGCAAAATCCTGGAGAATCAATTTACCCTTGACATGGAATGGTGTGTGTGTGTGTGTGTGTGTGTGTGTGTGTGTGTGTGTGTGTGTGTGTGTGTGTGTGTGTGTGTGTGTGTGCGAAAAAGTATTTGCATGCATCTTTTATTGTCATGATTTGAGTGTCATAGGATAGAAGCGAGTCTCATAGCGTCAAGAGATATATACTGTGGTGTATCTGAATGCAGTACATTAAGGGTTAATGTGTTACGCGGGTTACGTTACAGTCGACCAATAGGATTATGTGTGTGTGGTCACATGATGCTGGGTTCGTGCGTCTTCATGTCAGTTTAATAAAGTGCCTGTAATGTCAAGACACAGTTGTCCGCGCTGAATTAATATTCCTCAAATAGAATATACGACATGGTGTCAGAAGTGCTGTGTCTATGACCCGAAAGAAAAAGCACAGGACACAACGGTCCACGGCGACAGAGACAGAGGGAGAGACATTGGTGGATGTTAGGAGCGAACAACGTGAGGGAAGCGTTAACGTGCAACAAGCGAGCATGGCGGCTAGTGCACCAACTGCTACATTCAACATCCAGCCACCGGAGCCCTTTGATTTCAACAAACCGCTCGATTGGACAAAATGGATCCGGAGGTTCGAGAGGTTTCGGCAAGCAAGCAACTTGACTACGAACTCCGAGGAAACTCAGGTTAACACTGATATATTGTATGGGGGATGAAGCCGACGATGTATTGAGAGGATTAAAACTGAGTGATGCTGACATGAAAATGTATGACAAAGTAAAAGACGGATTCCGGGATTTCTTTGTTGTGAAGAAGAATATTGTGTTTGAACGTGCATGCTTCAATATGCGAAAACAAGAACCAAATGAGACTGTCGAGGCGTTCATCACTGCCCTGCATGCTTTAGCAGAACACTGTCAATATGGGGACTTGCATGATGAACTCATACGAGATCGGATCGTAGTGGGGCTTGCAAACACCAGACTTTCTGAACGCTTGCAGATGGAGGAAAAACTGACTTTGCAAAAAGCCATTGATGTGGCAAGACAGTCTGAAGAAGTCAAAAAGCAACAGAGCACACTTAGGGGTGACGCTAGCAGTGTGATGCAGATGGAGGGGAGCTCCATAGACAGACTGATAAAAAAGGGACAGCAATATACCAACTGGAAAAGCAGCGGCGCACATTCCCGCCAACACACGCAAGGCAGAGACAAAGGCATGCAGCACAGCGCCCAGTGCTACAAGTGTGGGGGGCCTTCTCACGAGTTTCCCGCCAAGTGTCCCGCCAACGATGCAACCTGTCGGGGCTGCGGAAAAAAAGGCCATTACCAGCGTGTCTGCAGAAGCAAGTCTGTGGTAGCGTACATTGAGGAAGAAAAGGGGAAAAGTTTCTTCTTGGGCTCTGTGTCATGTGAAAACAACATGTGGGCGGCTGATGTGCAGATAAAAGGGAAAGTGCTGAAATTCAAACTTGACACCGGCGCAGATGTAACCGCCATTTCGGACAGTGACCTGAAAGACTTGTTCCCGGGGGCACAAATGCCTGTCCTCCACAAGCCAGAGAAACCCTTGCTGGGTCCAGGAAAGATTCAGCTGGAGGTAGCTGGCTATGCAAAAATGCAGCTGACTTACAAAGCCGAGCAGACAGAGGAGAAGGTCTATGTGGTCAAAAACCTGAGCACACCTTTGCTCGGGCTACTGGCCATTACTGCCCTGGGTCTACTCATTCGAGTCGACAGCGTCACCATGGACTCTTTAAAGGCAACCTACCCAAAACTCTGCAAGGGCCTAGGCGACATCAGGCGTCCATACCACATCCAGCTCAAGCCAGAGGCCGTGCCATTCTCTTTAAAGACTCCACGGAGAATTCCCCTGCCTCTGATAGGAAAGGTGAAGGGGGAGCTCCAGCGGATGGAAGAGATGGGGGTCATCAGGCGCGTCGAGGAGCCTACGGAGTGGTGCGCCGGCATCGTCGTCGTCCCAAAGAAGAACAGCCAGCAACTACGCCTGTGTGTGGACTTCACGGGCTTGAACCAGTATGTGTGTCGAGAGAAGTATGTCCTGCCATCAGTCGACCAGAGTCTAGGAATGCTAGCTGGAGCCAGAATCTTCAGTAAACTAGACGCGAACATGGGATTCTGGCAGATTCCTTTAGCTGAGGAGTCAGCCAAATACACAACATTTATAACACCCTTCGGACGGTATCACTTCCAGCGTCTTCCGTTTGGGATCAACTCTGCGCCCGAGCACTTCCAGCGTGTCATGGCGGAGGTGATAGATGGACTCGACGGGGTGGTCTGCCACATTGATGTGGGGAAAAGACCAAGAACAGCACGACGCTTGTCTCCATGCCTTGTTGAAAAAGCTTGAACAAGCAGGGGTGACTTTGAATGCAGACAAGTGCGAGCTCTCCAGGAGTGAGGTGGTGTTCCTCGGGCATGTCATCACCACGTCAGGCATCAGCCCCGATCCAGAAAAGACAGAGGCCATCAGGGACATGAAAGAGCCTACAAACGTGAGTGAGTTGAGGAGTTTCCTGGGGATGGTAAACCTGGTGGGAAAATTCATACCCCAGCTATCAGAGAAAGACAAAGCTCTCCGTGACCTTCTCTCAAAGAAGAACTGCTGGCTGTGGGGTGTCGACCAGGTGGCGGCTTTCAGGGTGCTGAAGGAAGCACTAATCTCTCCACCGGTCCTGGCCATGTATGACACGAGCAGGGACACCAAAGTATCGGCAGACGCTTCATCTTATGGACTGGGGGGCGTGCTCCTTCAGAAATGGGACAGCGAATGGAGGCCGGTAGCTTACGCATCCCGCTCACTCTCACCCACTGAGCAACGCTACGCGCAAGTAGAAAAGGAGGCCCTGGGTCTAACCTGGGCATGTGAGCACTTCCGGGACTTTTTGTTAGGAAAGCACTTCTGCCTAGAGACTGACCATAAGCCGCTCCTCTCCTTACTAGGCGCACAAGCACTCGACCTGTTGCCACCAAGGATACAGCGCTTTCGAATGCGGCTCATGCGCTACTCCTATGACATCGTGCACGTTCCTGGAAAGTCACTCTGGACTGCTGACACATTGTCACGTTCACCTGTACAGAAAAAAATGACCGCAAATGACACTGAACTGATGGAGAGCACAAACATTTACGTGGACTGCATTGTCAACAACTTACCTGTCAGTCCCACGTTCATGGACACACTCAAAGCACAGCTGGAAGCTGACAGTGTATGCTCTCGTGTCATGAAAATGTGTGCAGACGGATGGCCAGATCACGCACAGCAGGAACCACTCCTGAAACACTTCCGGCCCGAGCAGGCTACACTCACAGTACAAGATGGACTGTTGCTGAAAGACACACGTCTGGTCATTCCAGCAGCAATGCGGAACGATGTGCTGGACAGACTGCACGAGGGCCATCAAGGGGTCGTGAAGTGCAAAGCACGTGCCCGTCAGACTGTGTGGTGGCCTGGGCTGGGACATCAAATCACAGAGATGGTGCTCAAATGCAGAACGTGTCTGCAAGAGCGCCGCAATCACAGTGAGCCACTCATGCCGTCAGACTGCCCCGAGCGCCCATGGCAAAAACTGGGGGCCGATCTCTTTGAACTGGGGGGAAAAACGTACCTGCTCGTCGTTGATTACCTCTCCAGGTACGTCGAACTTGCCCTGCTGACACACACAAAATGCAATGATGTGATTAACCATCTGAAATCGATGTTTGCCAGACACGGCATCCCGGAGGTGCTCATGTCTGACAACGGCCCTCAATTCTCCGGCCAGGCATTCGCTTCCTTCGCCTCTGCATATGGGTTCAAACACCATACCAGTAGCCCCAAATTCCCACAAAGCAATGGCGAGGCTGAGCGAGCAGTACAGACCATAAAGGGTCTGCTAAAAAAGGCAACTGATCCGTACATGGCTCTGCTTGCATACAGAATGGATACAGCCCGGCCCAGTTGCTCATGGGTCGACGTCTCCGCACCACAGTGCCGACACATTCCTCTGAGCTGCAACCTACACTGCCCGACCGCAGCACTCTGTTCCAGAAAGAAGGGGAGAAGAGGACGTCAGATGCTGCAAACTTCAACAGGCGACATCGTGCAAAGCCACTCAGCAGCCTGTCTCCAGGTCAGGAGGTGTGGGTGACTGACACAAAAACACCAGGGACTGTGATCCAGAGTCACACCTCGCCGAGATCTTACCTTGTGGATGCGCCACATGGGGTGGTAAGACGCAACCGCCTGCATCTTATACCACTCCAGTCTCCGTCACAAGACGAGGCTGGACAGCAGCAACAGGAGCCACTGCCGGTCCTAGAGCAGGGTGACACTCCACCTGCTTTGGGGTCTCCTGTTCCCTCTCCTGGGGTTTCCACTCCCAGAACCAGGTCTGGGAGAGCAATCATACAGCCCACTAGACTGAACTTATAAGTGGCTGAGAAAAGGAAAAAATGTTCAATGTGAAAAAAAAGAGTTTGTCATATGTTCATGCTGAGCAGAAAATGTTTTTCCAATGTACCAGTTTTACAGGGGAGATATTTACTTTAGAAAATAAGTTGGAAAATGTTATGTTTAGAAAGAGTATCAGTTTACCAGGATTTGTTTAACCCTATTTTCTTTCACAGGCTTTGATGGACTTTGAAAAAAATGTGTTTCACATGTTCGTAAAAAAGGGAGATGTGGTGTATCTGAATGCAGTACATTAAGGGTTAATGTGTTACGCGGGTTACGTTACAGTCGACCAATAGGATTATGTGTGTGTGGTCACATGATGCTGGGTTCGTGCGTCTTCATGTCAGTTTAATAAAGTGCCTGTAATGTCAAGACACAGTTGTCCGCGCTGAATTAATATTCCTCAAATAGAATATACGACGTATACCACACTTATTACTGAGAGAGAGAGAGAGAGAGAGAGAGAGGGAGAGAGAGAGAGAGAGAGAGAGAGAGAGAGAGAGAGAGAGAGAGAGAGAGAGAGAGAGAGAGACAGAGAGAGACAGAGAGAGAGAGAGACAGAGAGAGAGAGAGAGAGAAAAATTAATCTTTTTGTGCTCAAGTATGCAGCGTCTTTTGAAATACTAACCTGAAAAGGCGTAATCTGAATAAAGAACTCAAATGTCCTGACTCTCAAACACGGGAAGATTGTTGGGAATACTTAATAGTGCCTGGAAAAACCAGCTTCTTGTATCGCTGAAAGCAACCCCTTCACTGTGGTTACAGTGGGAGCGTGTAACGAGATGGAAATGTCTTGACATGGCAGGCAAGGGGGTTGATTGGAGATTGCTAAGGATTAACAGAGCTATATCTTGTGGACTTAGGCGACATTTACCATCATGCGTTCCTTACCTTGAATCTAGACTTAGGTGTACGCTTTCAGACCTCTCTATAAAAGTGTATATTGATTTATCCATCAATGTGTACGTATATCTGCATACATATGTATGTATGTATGTATTTTTATGTTTAAGATGGAGACTGTAACCGGAGCCATTGTCAGAGCTTACTCCCTTTAATCAACACAATCCACACACTCCAAAATGAAGCAATTGAGGTTGAACAGAACACTGCACATATAGCTGAACACTGCACTGTGGAAACAAGGCCAGGCGTATCATGTCTGTATGTTGTATGTAGGTCGGTTTGTATGCATATATATATATATATATATATATATTGAACCCACACATATGCTGCCAATGAAAGGATTTAAATTCATAATTTTTACAAGGTAAAAGGTTATGAGACATTCTAAATATCCTATAGATTATGAGACAAATATATATTTTTGCAAGGCATGTATTCTTACTTCATCCTATAACCTAGCATAAACTGAACAGACAGCTATGCCGAAGGGCAATTATGATTTAACACGACAGCCATCCTGGCTAAAGATGGATAAGGACAGGGACACAGTTTTAGTTATGGCATCTTGTTGTATTGGGAATATGTTGACCAAGACCATAGCCACATATTGGAGCAACATATACTGGTATCACGAAAAAGGCCAAAACCACTGCAATATGTACAATTAGTTGTTATGCTTTTTCAATGACTTTGTCAATAGATCTTTTGTTTATCTTTAGGATGTTCTGAAAAGAGTGAAAAAGCTATGTATTTGGGCGCCCCGGTGGCTCACTGGGTAGAGCGTGTACCATTAAGGCCCAGTCCTGATCACAGTGACCCGGGTTTGATTCCTGCCTGTGGTCCTTTGCTGGATGTCCTCCCCTCTATCTCCCATCTCTTCCATAAAAATGCAAAAACAAATCCCAAAAATTAAAAAAGCTAGCTATTATAGCGTGGCTGCAGTCAGCCATGTTTGTCTACACCTCGCAAGATTGGCATTGTGATTTGTGAGAGCTCTGGTTTTGGGATTCAGGACTTGATTTCTTGGGGAAAAACTGTGTAGTGTGATGTTTTGGCCAATTTGTTCCAGACACTTCCGCCTTCCACACACTTAACGACCAAAACAGTTAAATGCGTCTTCATCTATGGTTTCTCGTAATTTGTCATCTAGCGTGTGCCAGGCACTGACTGAATGCAAAAGAGGGAGCCAAATTGTTGTTGTTCTATTGAATGAAGAAATTAAACTCCCTGAAGTCTCTTTGAAATTCAACTGGCACGAAAAATCAAATATTGTGGTTAATTATAATTTATATCATTGCATATATGAAACGATGGTTTTGAAACTCACCTGGCACTTTAGCATAAAAACCCTGGTTTTGTTGTTATTTCTGCTGCATATAAGAAATACACCTTTCAAGCTGACAGTCAATTTTGATGGCCTTGATGGTGGTGGCCTTGATGGTCCAAGGCCTTGATTGCCTTGGAAATCTGTAGTTCACTGGAAATAATCTATGGTCAAATTTAAAAAGATACCATTAAACAATAGAATTTTAATTGAAATAGACTTGCTTTGTGCAGATTCTATAATATTTCAGTGCAGTCTCAAGAAGCGGAAAGAAATGCAATTAATCACAATTAATCAGAGCATATCGTGCGATTAAGATGTCCCTTACATGCCAAATTTGCCTTACTCTTTCTTTTAACTTTTTTTCTTTATATTATTTTAAGAATTCAACAATTTCCATAGAAAACAGAAAGCTAAAAACGAATTGTAAACCTCCTCTTTAGTTTTTTTTCTTCTACTATCTGTAGAGTAAAGAAGACAGAGGCACTGCACTAAATACTTATTTTATTGAAAAAGTAACAATAAAAAAATTAAAACCAACAGAATGATGCACTATATCGCTGAAGGGCCATCACCATTGGATGAACACTGCACCACTTTCATTAGGGGGAATGAGTCCTGTGTTTCACAATCCCAATCCTTCCTTACTTACATTTACAATGGAATCCCAAGGGCTAGGAGGGTTAACACATCTTGCAAGCACATACAGACATGCATACACACACGCAGACACAGACACGCACAAATACTCACACAAAGAGTAATAAAATGGGTCTTCTTGTCACAAGCATACCTTCTCCCATAGTAAATCTGACACAATATGAAACCCGGTTATTTACCCGAATGTAAACAGTATTACTTTTGTCGTTTTTTGCAGTGTACCAGTACCACCCATCAGCAATGAAACGGGAAATATATACTTCTGTGTAAAAATTGACATAGCAAACAGAACTAGATTGGAAAATAATAATTGCATTCTTCTCAATGATGAATTCACAAATTGATGACAAATTCTAAAAACTGATGAACCATGAGCACATGTTGTCCAACGATGTTACTTTGATTAATCATAGCATTCTGTCATTTATATATTCAGAGAGTCTGGGATAAAAGGCCTCACTTATATTTGGCTGCCGTGTTTTCAAAACATGTGAAGATTAAAGGTTTTTCAAAATATGAAGTAAATCCTGATTGGCACATCGAAATGTGATGTTTTCAGCAATAAAAATAACACAAAATACCTATCTTAGCTTCTTACATCTTGATACTCTTATTAAGATAATCTTGAAGTGTGTGCACATGGATGGTCCTCATTGCTTTTAGATGTGTTCACAAGGGTGCGGCTGTGTTTAACCTTTTGAAGAACATTTCCCTTCCCTTTCAATATGGAACATGATAATGTATAAGTATGAGTGGGTTACATCGTAGTCCGGAATGCTTTGGAGGTCCTGGCAGGACAAATGTTGCGACAACATGTCTGCCAGAGTTCACACCCAGATGTAAACTCACTTTGCATGGACACTCATTTCCTCAAAGATGCGCTTGTAGGAATCCAGGAGAAGGACAATGAGACACTCTTATCTCTGTGATGCTCTAACCCTGCCACCAGTTATGCATACTCAAAAAACATACACGTACATGTGCATGTCTGTGCACACACAGGCACACACAAACAGACACACACTATTTCTGCTTAGTGCTTCTGTCCTTAAGTTAACTGTCGGGATGAGAGAAGCGTTACTGAGACGATGGTGACTAGTCTGGTGATAAATACATAGTGTAGCGTCCCAGACTGTCCAGCATGCTCTAAGGCATGCATTAGTTAATTATTGGTTGTTTACTGTTCAAAGATATCAGTGTTTTGTTCTCAGTGGTGTGAGACCGTAGAAGTGGAAGTGGGGGTTTCATGTGGTCGACAGACGCTCCTGTCTTTTACGGTATGGAAAATCTGTTTTGTTTTTTAGGAGTAATATTATGTTATTGTGTAAAGCAATAATTTGTTTGGAGGTCAAGCTGTGTGTTCCATTCATTAAAGCCTAAAATCATTACATTGGTGTCGGAAGAGGGATGAAATTTGAGTAAGAACAGAAACACCTGCTTTGTTTATTACTAGAATTTTAAAAGAGTAACATTTGAATTCATGTATTACTGATTATTCAGGGGTTATAGAATGAAGAATTGCTCGCAAACGTAGTCATCTTGCCGGGAAACTGAAGGAGAAAAGGGGTCAATGTACGTCTGTAGATGTACCAGATTTATCATCGACGGCAAATAACGCAGAGGGAGAAGGATCGTCCTCAGCCGGAGCTAACCTTCCGAAGGGGGAGGCACCAAGGTACTGGAGGTCAGCGTTGACAACAATAATTGTGTCTGGGTAAGGGGTCCCCACAGCTGAACCCAAGTATCAATGATTGGGTTCGCAGCATCATCATTGACACGATGCCCTGGTTGCAGCGATTGATTTCCCCCTGCGTGGATGATGAGCTAAAATGCTGTGTATGGCAGGTTAGAATTGGCTTGATTCTGATTCTGTAAGTGAAAGGCCGACCCACTGCTTCCTCACCCACGCATATCCTCTCTCTCCCGGGGGGCAGCAACTCCAGTCCTCTCCAGTCAAATCAGCGATGCAGCTTGACCAATGGGAAGTTGTGGAAGTCACTTATGGCTCTATTAATCGTGACTACCCTGGTTTACATTTTCAGGTCAGTTGAGTGGCCAAGAGCCCAAGGTACATGGACACAGATGGACACAGATGCTCTGAGGATTTTGAACATCAGGCAGAGGTCATCCGAGGGCCCAACTGCGCCGACCAATGCAAGCTAACAGAGTCCCACCATTTGAACCCTCTCCCTCACAAGAAGGTGATCATCCCGGCATCGATGGGTTTACCGGTATGCCACCTGCCATGGTTAGAAGGCAGCATTGGTGTCATATTTTAATAGGCGAGAGAACCTCTCAACATGGCTGGTGCTTTTGCCAAGGCCGTTCTCATACTACTAGTTGCTCAGTGCGAAGGTTAACTCCTTTACCAAGCAGAGGAGGACACTGGACATCATGCAAAGTCTGGCACGAGCACTTTGTGCATCGCCGTCACACATGACACCCTCGGCTTTGACCTCGTCTGCTGGGCAAGCACACCCCTGTGGAAAGATCCCATCGGAGCTGTGCCAAAGTTGGTACATGGAAGCATGCGCTTTAACAGCCTTCCCGATCCTCCCTGCATGCAAGGTTGAATTAGTTTACCATAGCCAAATCGTGTGAGAATTTAGGAAGAGTTGGGCTTTGGAAAGAAACATGATGAATCAAAAGAATCAAATGAAACTTTTAACAGTTATCTCTTGCCACAATCGATGAATACCTGTGTAGAGCAGTGCAACTCATTTCAATAGTTTGAAGTACCTGACAGTCAAAATGATTCGAAAATTATTTATTGGCGTGCAACCTGTCAGATTAAACCAAGAGAGTGGAAACCTCAAAATTGGATTTTACTGAAGAAAATGTGAAATTCCCTTGCTTGTTTTAGAGGGAAAAACTTATTCTGAGAGCTCCTTTAGAATAAAGACCATTCAACGAGACCAATGAAGGTCCTTGAATAGGTCATTGTGCGGAAATCCTGATGGTTTCAATGGTCATGGAACTTGTTGTCCTTGTAATGAAGCAAAGTTTCTCCAATGTAATGATATAAATTAACAAAGGGGGATTACGGACATCTTTTAAGCAGACAGTTGAAGAGATGGTGGCAATAAACGAAAAGAAGAAGTCCTTTGGAATGTTTTTTCGTAAAAAATGTGCATGCTCGATTCCAAAATATATGGAAACCTCTTTAAATCGCACCACACTCAGGATAGTGAGGCATGCTGGTTTAAATGCAAAAGTTAAAGAACATCAACCCTGAAACACTGAATAAAAAAAAGTATGCTGTAGTCATCATGTAGTAGTCCAATCAAAGTATTTTTTTTCGACTTCTTTTGGCTACCGAAATCAACATATGTTTTTTTATATACGGTAATTTTCTTACATTAAGAAGGGACACAATTTGTTTCGTAGGATTGTAGAATACCAGTTGATACCAAATTGACTTTGTTCTTTTAGTGTTATCTGCAGCATTTATTGTTTTAGATTATCTAAAGTTTTTTAAATGAGATGCACTGATGGACCTTGTGTGTTAAGCTGTATCTATTTTGTAGCTCGGCTCTTTAAAAATGTATTTCTGGGAAGGGCTTATTCTGTTCGGAAATATTTCATTCAGTTGACCAGTGAGGTTAATAATGTCTGAAAGGAAATTACTATCTATGCTATCCACATTTTCAAACAACTATTTGGACAGCAAAGTGAATTTCTGTACTAAAACATCACCACTTGCTCATTTTTAGGTGTTACCAAGACATTTCTGGGAAAAATCTGCTTTTGCCTTCTGGTTCCATTAAGTGATGGTTGAGGTTGTTGACACAAAACACTTTTTGAAACTCAAACAGAAACTCAGAAAGTGCCAATGCTTAGGACACAACATAGACATTTATTTATTGTTTAATGTAACCCTGGAATCTCCCAATCCTTGTGTTTTGCCCTCCCACCAGTCCCTGAAAGCAGCATTGATACCAACAATAAAAAAAACAAAACAAATTAAACTATGGCAGATACAACTCCTCGTTTCCAAATAGCCCTCTGTCTCTCCATTAGTCCCGCCTTCCTGCCATTCATGAATAAACATACCCCTTGGGTACAAGCACACTCGACAGCAGTTTATGGGGCATGTGCATTTGTGTGTGAACTTGTAAAATAAACTACAATTGATTGGCAATCAGCATTCCCAAATCAAAGTCTCTGTGGAAGTCCATTGCTTTCGTTTTGTTTTTTCTCTTCCATCTTTTCTTTATAGTTTTTCATTTCCATCACTGCTTCTTTCATCCAGGGAACTTTTATTTTGTACAGCAAATCCAAGGTGATCCCTGTTGCCACAGGAGATTGCAAATTCATTCGCAACACAAAGTTTGAAAGGCATGAAGGGCCATTTGTCTTTGGGGGGGCACCTGCATCAACGGCCATTTTGTCCTGTGGCTCACAGAAGTTTGATTCGAAGTGTTGTCAGGAAGGGCAATTTAATGGGGATACATTAAGATTGAAGGTCATAACCACGTCAGAAAATGTGAAGTGGTTATTACCAATAAGAAGGCAAGAAATGAAACAAAATTAAATCATTCTTCTGTTCTCAACTCTGTACTTGGTCACTTTTTGAATTCCATATATTGATATCCATATATATTTATATATATATATTTATATATTCTTTTTACAATTAAAAACACCATGGAGTTGACAGACTATTTGGTTTGTTTTCGTCTAAGCAGAAGTGTCTCTCATTTTTAAATAAATGCATGTAAATATGTTTTTTCTTTTTCCATATTGTAATTCGGCGAGGGGGCAGCCTCCCCAGTGTTTCTATGTATACATACAGAATGCATAACATCAGCACAATACCAGATTCACCATCAATCAAATGTTTCACAGTTCAATATTGTCCATTCTGTCTCATTGATGCAAAAATGTCTGCCATTTTGAGACAAAAACACCAGTCTGTCAAATACTGTCAAACAAAAAAGGGAATAGCCTAAATCCTGTCCTTTCATTGGCCAGTGTACCCCAAGTCTCTGTGTGATAGATTGTGGCTAAGTAACTGGGTCTCTGTTGGTCCGTTACAACTCAATGCACCGGATCCACCCCCATAAGGGCTCAAGAAGCAAACAGTTTCCTTGGCCTCCACAAACACAACCAATGACCCGTTGCAACTGTTGCTTAGGCTTTCTTCCTCCTTCTTATGCGCCAGAGCCAATGCGCGGAGCTGCTGCTGGGCCTCCTCCAACACCAGGGTGACCTCGTCCTGCTTCTGGCCAATGGCAGCGGAGCAGGGGGAATAACGCGAACCATCGCGTGCTTTCACTTCTCCGGGACAAGGCGTGGCGTTGGCGGGAGAGTGGATCAGCACGGCCGATGGGGCGGCGCTAGAGGAGTGCAGGCCGGGGCTGGTTTGCATACAGGACACCTCGTCGTCATGGTGACACTGGACGGACGGGATGATGGGAACGGAGCAGGAGCGAAAGGAGGTCGGAGGTGTAGAGGGGCGGGGGGGCCGGATGTGGCCGGCGAGGGTCCGGTCTTGGGGCAGCCTGGCGGAGCAGGCCGCCTCATGCCCCGGCCAGGACAGCGCTGCCGCCGTCGACAAGGTGGTTTCCCTGGAAACGGGAACTTGCATACGTAGAAAGCTGTCCTGCCTCGGGTCATTGTTGGAGTTCTCTGGCTGCATCTGGTATCTGCAGAGGAGAGGCAGAGGGAAGGAGGTGGAAGTGAGGGCGGGATGCATGAAGACAGATAGGCCAGAAGGAAGGGAAAG
The DNA here is from genome assembly GCF_031168955.1 of Gadus macrocephalus. NCBI lineage: Eukaryota > Metazoa > Chordata > Actinopteri > Gadiformes > Gadidae > Gadus > Gadus macrocephalus. The sequence goes on along the minus strand of NC_082396.1, from coordinate 18,434,332 downwards.
AGGGATATTTGAGGGCAAGCAAGGCTAAACTTGGTTTACAAAACTTCTTTGCCGTAACTTATCCTTGAAGGAAAGGTTACGATGCCTTTTGTGTGCTAGTCTGAACCGTAGTGTTCGTGGAACGCCTACGCTTGTTCTTCAACACATTTCACAAAGGCATGCATCGCAGGCACCTCATGATCTTATAGACTGAGAGGCGATGGAGAGTCTCTGAAAGAAAGACTCCTACGTACGCACACACAAACACCAAGGTTATTATCGTTGAAGTTATCTATGAATAAAACCTAATCAAACAGATTTTTTTTCTGTGTTGATGAAAGAACGTAAAATGAACGGAAATGATTGAGGATATTTCTTCTTTTGTTTTCTTTTTTGTCAATTTGTCTTTTGTGGATGGTTATTCATCTGTGTGAATACTGTGAAAATTAAAGTAAATACTTTTTGTTTGAATGATACAATGTTTTGATACAGAGTTTTTATTACACAAACCTTTTCTTCTTTAAACCTTGGCCCTGACAATTGCCCACATTGGAAAAAGTATTACAACTAACACTGAAACTAATAAAACAAAGAAAAATTAAGCATTACAAAAACTAACAAGTAAACCTGACTAACTTAAATGTATATATATTTTTTATACAAAATGAACCTAACTATAATAACCTTGACACACGCAGGCTGATGAAGAGAGAGCTATGACAGGGTATCTAAAAGTTTTTCCAGGCCCCTCCTAATTTCAGCACTAATTAAGTTGGATTGTAAAATAAATATGTGTGTTCAACCTCCTCAAAAGGTCGGCAAGGTCAATTTCACGTTTTATAATCAAGGCAATTTAATTCTTTCTCAGGGAACTAAAACTAGTTTGACTGCGTCGATAAAGACTCATTTCAGTTTGATTCATTCCTGATCTGAGACTCGTTGGTGCAACACAACCTGAGCACTGTGTTTGGAGCCAGTGAGCTCAGAGATACATCTAATATTGATCTTTCCTTCTTTCTATTCTTCCTTCGTTCTCTTTTTCTCTCCCTCTCGAGCATAATCAGGGCGTCAATCAGGGAGCGTTCTGCGGCATTCTGCCTCATTATCGTTGTGTAATAATTCATGGCCTTCGACAAGCGCTAGCTGCTCTCAACGCATCAATAGTAAAACATGAGTCCTTTCCCTCTGTCTCTCGCTCTCCCCCTCTCCCTTTGTCTCTCACTCTCCCTCTGTCGCTCCCTCTCTCCCCCTCTCCCTCTCTCTCTCTCCCACTGTCGCTCCCACTCTCCCACTCTCCCACTCTCTCTCCCACTGTCGTTCTCTCTCTCCCACTCTCTCTATCCCACAGTCGCTCCCACTCTCCCTCTCTCTCTCTCTCTCTCTCCCACTGTCGCTCTCTCTCTCCCACTCTCCCTCTCTCTCTCTCTCTCCCACTGTCGCTCTGTCTCTCGCTCTCTCTGTCTCTCTCTCTTCCCCTGCCGTTCTCTCTCACCCGCAGTCCCTCTGTCTCTCGCCCTCCCTCTGTTGCTCCCTCTCTCCCCCTCTCCCTCTCTCTCTCTCCCACTGTCGTGGTCTCTCTCCCACTCTCTCTCTCTCTCTCCCACTGTCGCTCCCTCTCTCCCACTTTCCCTCTCTCTCTCTCTCCCACTGTTGCGCTCTCTCTCCCACTCTCCCTCTGTCTCTCTGTCTCCCACTGTCGCTCTGTCTCTCGATTTCTCTCTGTCTCTCTCTCTTCCACTGTCGTTCTCTCTCTCCCGCAGTGCCTCCGTCTCTCTCGCTCCCTCTCTGCGTAATAGCGTAATCACACATTTATGCCTCTATCAAGGCATGTAAAGACAGTTGTGGGTGTGGAAGCTTTTGATCAGCTTCAGAGGACACTACAGCCCGGGTTTATCGCCGTAGTGTCTTCATCCGGAGATAAAAAACGCAACACATCAAACCCAGTTTGGGGACGGTGGCTGTTCTATAGAGAGAAAGAGCCAACGGGAGAGGAGGAAGAGAAACATAGAGAGATAGTGGAGAAGCAGAGAGTCTTGCAGATATTGCTGGAGAGGAGAGTGAGAGCGTGCAGCATTCAAAGCGTGTCGGCAATTCCCAAGATGACATTAACAGCCAAATCCCTCTTTTGATTTGTTCAAACACAATTAAATGAGAAAAAAGATGACTGTGTGGGTTGAAATGATGGAGAGGACAGGGAGTGGCCGTCGTCACACAAACACTGATAAATCATATACCCCCTTAAAGAGAAAAGCTTTTGCATTGATTTATTCAATGGATTGGTTTATCTACCTATGAATTTATGTATTTATTTAAACATTTATATGTACACATACGTTCAAACATTTTATCTTACATTCATGCACAAACAGACAAGCACACACAAATACACACAGAGACATACAAACACACACACATTCTTCATGCCTGCTATTGTGATTATTCTTTATTAGAAAACAGGTTGGATTGATCTTTATTAGAAGGTTTTTGGAAAACAAATCATTAGGCATCCCTGTTGGATAACCGCTGTTGGATAACCACAGGTTCAGCAACAGCTTTATATTGTTCTGTATTTAAATCCTTCCACTCCCCAATCCTGCCTTCTGACTGTGGCAAGTGTTGCTCTCTCTTTTGCTGCCTCTCGCTCTCTCTCATGACCTCTCAATCTCTCTCTCTCTCTCTCTCTCTCTCTCTCTCTCTCTCTCTCTCTCTCTCTCTCTCTCTCTCTCTCTCTCTCTCTCATGACCTCTCTCTCTCTCTCTCTCTCTCTCTCTCTCTCTCTCTCTCTCTCTCTCTCTCTCTCTCTCTCTCTCTCTCATGACCTCTCTCTCTCTCTCTCTCTCTCTCTCTCTCTCTCTCATGACCTCTCTCTCTCTCTCTCTCTCTCTCTCTCTCTCTCTCTCTCTCTCTCTCTTCTCTCTCTCTCTCTCTCTTCATGACCTCTCTCTCTCTCTCTCTCTCTCTCTCTCTCTCTCTCTCTCATGACCTCTCTCTCTCTCTTCTCTCTCTCTCTCTCTCTCTCTCTCTCTCTCTCTCTCTCTCTCATGACCTCTCTCTCTCTCTCTCTCTCTCTCTCTCTCTCTCTCTCTCTCTCTCTCTCTCTCTCTCTCTCTCTCTCTCTCTCTCTCTCTTCAGCAGGGGCCCCAGCCTGACATGACGATGTATTTGACTGGATTACAGACCGGGTCTGTGGACCGGTGGGGTCCACCGCCGCGCTGTCTTACTTCAATCTAACAGCAGCGTAGCCGTCCCAAGCTACTTTACTTTGAACTGATGCCACTGCAGTGCAGATCAACACATAACACAACCTTGTTTTTATCTCGCCTCAGCAGATTGTAAAATGGAGACAGAGAGATAGATAGAGCGAAGGCAGAAAGGTTGAAAAACAACTCAAATGTGCAGGCGGCGTATATTTTTTATCCCACTGACAGAAGTGGTTCCTTTCACATTTCCAATGCTTACTGTCCTTCGCCGAGCGGCATTTTCCTCTCATTGAAATGTCTCAATAAGTAGAATGGAACCCAGCAGTCGTTAACAGCAATATAAAATCGCTTATAGTACCCTGATATTTAAATTCAAGGTTTTCTGAAAGTCCTTTATATTCTCACCCCTTCTGCACATCAATTTCTCTCTCAGATGTCTCTACTTCCTGAAGGTGTTGGTAGGAGGGGCCCGAATATTTGGATCCTCCAATTGGATTCAGCCTCTTGGGTATGGGCAATGTCTTGCGAGGAGCTGACCAATGAGCGGCGCGGGATCTCTGGTCTGGGCTGTAGGACACGGAGCGATCAATGAGAACAGTCAAAGAAGGGAATAATTAGGTTTATGTATGAATACATTCTGGTCCTAGCTGCTTAAGTCAACTTCATTCTAATAATGACAATGACTCGGTGTAAGTATACAGCCACGTGAATGGCTAGGTAAAGAACAAATATCATTAACCTAATAGCATAATTGCTTTAATTCAATTAAGTCAGCTGAGCAGTGTTTTAATTAAATAATTTAGTCAAAATTGTGATTTGGCCAAACCAAACTCTACTCTACTAATGCTGCAGATTCACTGTGCCTCATTGGCTTTACCCTAAACCAATTAGAGTGCTTTTTACGTTCCATAATCTCTATCTGCTTAAGTCATCTATTTGACATAAATTATGACTTTTATGCTTGGCAATTATGCTATGAGGCTGATGATACACATTTGGCAGTAGAAGATGTGTGCTGTCCTCCATATCTACAAGTTTACCCCCCTTGCACTCCATTGATCTCTGAAGATCATCACACTGTCTCTGGCTCCGCTGTTAGGACACAGACGTTGAGTGTGACACTATACCTCACCAGCCAAGCCCTAGAAGTTCTACCTGAGCCAATCCACCTGTAAACCACCTTTAATCAACCTCTCTGGCCATGTCACTTGTGGGTGGCCGCCGACCGGCGGAGCCATCTCAATACTTGATCTATTCTGCTCCACTGTGTGTGAGTGTGTGTGTGTGTGTGTGTGTGTGTGTGTGTGTGTGTGTGTGTGTGTGTGTGTGTGTGTGTGTGTGTGTGTGTGTGTGTGTGTGTGTGCGTGTGTGTGTGTGTGTGTGTGTTGTGAGAGAGTATTTTTAAAAGTGTATGAGCGTGCGTACGTAGAAAAAATAAGGCAGGGAATTAAACTTTTAAATTAAAAAATAATTAATTTTTTCATGTATTCTATCCTGAATTCTAATTATAATGGGGGAGCTAGAAGAAGAAGAAGAAAACAGAATGGAGGCTTTTCATCTTGGCAGAGTTTCAGCGCGGTGGCATTGAGCTAAGTAACCGGTGTCTTCCGTTAAGTGTTTCCATTTCCAGTGATTGGAAGCTACTGCACACACCCGTCTCCGCAGTGATGCCAGGAAACTAAATGACGCCTGAAAAAGCTCACTGGGATCAAAATGGCTTCTCATGTCCCATAACAACACACAGAACTAATCAGCACACGTGCCTCTTATTCTCATCTCTCGCCCTGCCTGTTCGCAACAGTTACAGATATGCATATTAACATGTTCATGGCTCTAATTATAATTACTGCCGTTCTCCCATAAATCAACAATTAGTTTCAGCTGAGTCATTATGTGGATAATTCAATTTCTCTCTTCGCTTATGATTATGGGAGGGGAGTGTGTGTATAAAAGTAGTGTATTCTTGGAATAATCAGCGCTATCACAGAACCGGTTTGGCTGCAGGGGACATGCACTTTGAAAATGACGCCTGCTGGCATCTGTATATCTGTTTGATGGGATGGTATGTGGCCCTGTGTTTGTGTGTGTGCGTGTGTGTGCGTGTGTGTGTGTGTGTATGTGTGTGTGTGTGTATGTGTGTGTGTGTGTGTGTGTGTGTGTGTGTGTGTGTGTGTGTGTGTGTGTGTGTGTGTGTGTGTGTGTGTGTGTGTGTGTGTGTGTGTGTGTGTGAGTGTGTGTGTGTGCATAATGGCTTTTTTGGTGTTCTGGGGATCATGTGTGTTTGTGCGTGTGCGGGCACACGTGTGTGTGTATAATGGATCCTTTGGTGTTCTTGTGATCGTATGTGATTGTGTGAGTGTGTATAATCATACCTTTTGTGTTTTGTTTGTTGTGTATTTGTGTGAGTGTGTGTGTGTGTGTGTGTGTGTGTGTGTGTGTGTTTTGTTGGTTGAGTGTGTGTATGTGTGTGTATTTAATGATACCTGTGGTCTCTTGTGGATGGTGAGTGTTTGCATATGTGTGTGTGTAATGGTACCTGGGGTGTTTGGTTGATCGTGTGGTTTGCATATGTGTGTGTGTGTGTGTGTGTGTGTGTGTGTGCGTGTGTGTAATGGCACTTGCGGTGTTTGGTTGATTGTGTGTGTGTGTGTGTGTGTGTGTGTGTGTGTGTGTGTGTGTGTGTGTGTGTGTATAACGGTACCTGTGGTGATTGGTCGGTCCTCTTTCCTTGCTCATGTTTTTTCTCTTTGAGTTTGCAAAGCCTGACTCACAGACTCCAACCCGGGGTGGAGAATGGTTGGACTGCTTACAAAACTGTAAAAAACAACAACATATGCTTCAGTCATAGGAAATATAAATGTGTTAATCTACAAATCACAGGAGGTGTATTATTTAGTTTTTTGCAGCTGCTCAGCACTCAGTATGTAGCTCTGGTTGGTTGACTTAAAACCCAACGGCAATCATTTGGGATTAAACCTTTATTTGTCGTTATATTTCTGTTATTTGGTGTTCAATGGGCCAATGGAACTGCATTAGCCAACATGCACTAGGTCTGTGACCATGAGTCAGGTATGGTCTTTGACTAGTTTTGTTACAAGGTAATGTTTTTATCTTATTGTAATATTCAGTTCATACTATATCTCTGACTCTGACTGGTATTGTCTCAGAGGTTTCGAAATCTGACCTGCCCATTAATGACATCACAAATGGAAGTGTCCCACTAGATGTGTGATGGATAGATAAGCCTACCAGTTACTGCAGTGCAGTAGAAAGGCTGTTAGACTGATCTATCCATCATACATCTTGGTGGACAGTCCCACTTATGATGTCACCAAGTCACAGTACAGGGCATATTTTGAAACGACTTGTAAGAGATAATCACACCTGGTGGTAAAATAGAGGCCTTTTGAAAAGAAAATTGAAAAGAAATGCATATGTCTTTTTAAATGAGCGTGGTAAATATTATATAGTTAATGAGCAAAAAGTATTATCTGCAATGACATTTAGATCAAGAAAGTTTTGTAAAGTTACTTTTAGTTCGTTCCCCATTGACTCATTTGTAAGAATCATTCCCCATTGACTCATTTGAAGTTGTGTGTGCCCATTTTTCTCTTTTTCAATTTAAGAGACGGGCGCTTGCTGGGGCGTGTGGCCCCTGCACCCTAACCAAGGGTGAACTAAGGGCCAGAAAGCGTTGTTGACAGACAGGGTCATATAATAACAGGGTAGGCCTTAAACATTTCATACCCGTCCCATAAAGTGTTTAATCTCAAATCAAGCTTGGACAATAAGATTAAAAAAAATATGTGTTTTGTCCTATGAGTTTCTAGGAAGGAGGGGGGACATCTAATCCCCATGGTAAAAACCCAAACCAAATTTATGATTGTATTTTTTAAGCTAGTTTTCTGGGTGAGCGTTAAAATGAGCAATGTGGTCATTTTAATGCGCTGTAAGTTATAGTAACGTCACATTGAGTTTTGGGGATGTGTGGAGCTCAGGTTTCCGAGACGCTTAACCCCCTCTTGGACGCGCCTATCAACGTCAACCACTGCCCAGACGGAGCTCCACACAGCCTTGCATTCCTCCCCCCCAGTGTCCCTTTCTCGTGACGTCAAAGTGCCTCAAAAAGGCACTCAATTTAAGTCTTAAAATTGACAACATTTTCTGCCTCACAGCCGGCAGATTTAACCATGCTGGCTTAAATCTGCTCCCTCACCCCACCAAGTGGCCGGCATATTAGCAACCACTGGGAAATAGCCCTCTAATGAGTTCTTAAAAAGGAAAAGTTGGGATTTGGCATACATATTCATATTTTTCTAAAACCCCCTGCTGCTATGACGATGCATGATCCCACATTTACTCTCCTTAAAGCCTTCAACTTCCTCTAAACCACTTACGGTTTAAGACGATGATGAGGAACGTTAGAGCAAGGAATAAAGTAGAGATGTAAAGGGGGGCTAGGACCAGAAATCGTTACGGTAAATGGGTCCGGCTGTTGGCTCATTAAGGACTAGATGGTAAATGACTGAATGGGCTGCAATCCCCTCCCACTACAGCCACTCAAAGCCCTTTACAATGAAGTCACATTCAGATTGGTAAGTACTTCATTGATCGCGTGGGGGAATTGTTGGAATTGTCCCAGGTGCACTGCTAAATGTACGAAACAGAATCGTACAGATAGAGAATACAAATTACACACATAATAACAAAACATTAGTATAAAACAATGTACAATAAATAAAAACAATCAATCAAATTAAGTCTTTCAAATATGTAATGTGAAGTACAGAAACATGTACACCAACTTTACACAAAATAAAAAAATTAACTGAACTATTTATAGAAAGTGCCTCATGAATATATATATATATATATATACATATATACATATATACATAGAGATAGATATGTGGGACACATCTTATAAATATGAGAAGTTGAGATTAATCAATGCATTATTAACCGTTTTTATTTTATTTTGTTGAGCTGGTTTAGGATTAATATGTAGGGGTAGCCGGATGCAAGAACACAACCATTAGGATAATATTCACAATGTTAATAATAATGATTTGAAAAAATCGAGAGGAATTGTTTTCAAGCCCAGGTTAAATGTTGGCGCCTTGCATAAGGAAAAAGTGGGCTGTTATTTCTCCAGGAACAAACTAAAAGTCTACTAAAAATCCTCGTGTGGACAAGACTTGCTTGCGGGACAATTTAATTGGGAGGATGGGGGTGCTAAATGGGCGAAACCACAACACTGCTTGACTTCTAGAAAGAGAAGAAGACTCAATCTTCTGAGTGTAATTTAATGTATTGTGTTTTGCTTTCCATAAATGTCCTTGTTGTCTGTTTGAAAACCCCTTTGTGTAATGGCAGTGGCACTATCCAATCCCTTCCAAGAAGGAAACATAACCTCAAGTTACAACCTCCTAAGTTTGGCAGCATTTTGAAACCATTGAAGATGATCCAAAGGAACTCAAACTCAAACTGTGTTAACAGCAGCTGTCTTATCGTACCTCGTACGCTGTCACACGCTGCTGGAAGTGATTCTCTCAGTCAGTACCCGCTAGTGCATTTTGCTGTTCTGCTAATTTAAACCGTGCAGCATTTGTTCTGTACGCTGAAACGCATCATTTACTTGTATTTCACATTGTTTATCAGTCAAATGCTTCTACATTCTCTTCATGGCTGCAGGTTTTGTCCAGCCTGGAGGCCGTCCTGATCACCTGAGCTCACACTCTGTGTCTCTACATGGACCAGTCTTGACCTCTAGCGGCCCACATTGATTACCAGAATTACCAAGTCATCAGGACCAATCACGGACTGTGTTGTAGTTGACTCTAGGAAGTTATCACAGTATTTGACGTGAGCCATACGAGGAGTGTGGGACTTACACTGGTACACACATACATTCATTTATTCATCCATACAAAAATACAAACATACATACATACAGTACATAAATACATAATCACAGACACATACATTAAGACCGACAGACTTCGTCCATCGATCCAACTTTATTCTTATTCTCCCTTTCTCTCTTTCTCTCTCTCTCTCTCTCTCTCTCCCTCTCTCTCTCTCTCTCTCTCTCTCTCTCTCTCTCTCTCTCTCTCTCTCTCTCTCTCTCTCTCTCTCTCTCTCTCTCCCCAAGTCTGCCATCTGTGCCTCCATGACTAAAGCCTCCCTCATCTCTTCTGCCGTTCTCACACCATATCAGCGCCCGAGCCGAGCTGCTAATTACCGCCGCTGGTCCCGCCGACCGCGTTCATTATTGTGATTGCGATTAAAAAAAGAGGGAGACCTCGCCGTCCTGCTGCGCGGGACTCCAGAGTTCATGTAAAGCAGTCAAGTGATTATGAGGCTGGGAGAAGAAGGATGAGATTAGTGCTTCCTGGCCCTTATCGCGGAGTAACCTGAGTCGAGTCCAACAACTTGCCGGCGCTCTTCACTAACTAGTCAATCTCGTTACTGTGGCAAGGCGCTTTAAATCTTTATTCTTCATTAACCCGATTCTGAGTCTCCCGCTGTCGTTGACTCCTCTTGACGGAGGAGGCTTGTTGTCGAGTTCACTTTGAATGCAGTGAATTGCTGGGAGACGGAGATACGAGGGAAACAGGCGGTGCACACGGCGGTTGGTTTTATGTTGTGCTACAACCGCCCCAGCGCCCAAACAGCCACCCTTCATCTCTGTCTAACGGCACCCCTCTCCATGCCCATGTTGCAGTAACGGCCTCCTCCTGGCCCACAAGGACACACCAGCAGGTTCTGACATGTATTAACGGCACTCTGAAGGCTCGAGTCTGTGCGTGATTAACTGTGTCTATGCTAGTGTATGTGCTGGTGTGTGTATGTGTGTAAGTGCTTGTGTGTGTATAATCGCAGGTGTTAAATATTTCCTGTGTAATGGATGTTCTAATATAATGAAAGGAGAGGGAGGGCTGTGGTCCTTTCAAGGGCTTAATTTAATGGTGTATCACCAGGGGGCTGCACAAAAGAGAGATAGAAACACACACAAACACACACAAACAACACACACACACACACACACACACACACACACACACACACACACACACACACACACACACACACACACACACACACACACACAGCCCGAGCATGAGTGGATTGTGCAGCCGGGCATGGTGGGATGACCTTGGTTTGTGGGAGAAATGGAGCATATCTGATTATGCATGGCTGGTCATGGCCCACTGGTGATATGGAACATCTGTAGCATTCCTGATAGGCTCGCACCTCCCTGTCCCCCAACGCAGGGAACTTCACTGATAATGACAGCCTAATCAAATAACTTCACCCAAAAGTCCCCACGGCCATAGTCGCAGACTTCAAGTAATTGACCACTGTCTGTCTGTATCCACACCTTTGCAGTAGTCCAGTTAAAATGTACTATTTAGTAGTTAGATTGCGGTGAGAAGGATTATAGATGGATGTGTCGTGTCTCGTTGCCGACCTCATGCAAAATGCAACCGATTGATTTGGAGCCAAAGGAGGAATCCCCAGGAGTGAATCTAGCCTTTCCGTCTGGTTATATTCTGCTGTAAAAGGGTTGTATATTTGCTTCACTTCTGGAATTTGGTTTTCCAATAGGGGCCATCGGCATTAAGATAAACAGATCTAATTCAATACATTGTTTGCATTTTGAGCTAGCATGTGTAGCATCCCAGTGGTCTTTAAGGGAATACTTGTATGTGTGTGTATACCTCAAACACCACCAGTCCCAAACTTGTTAGTATGCAATATGAAAATGTTTCTTATTGATTGCCTACAGACATAAATCAATGTGATTCTGTTTGAGTTGGCAGAATATATAAGTTGGGTTAATGTGCATTTGATCCCAATGGGGCTCTTCTGAAGATTAATAAATAATGGAGGCAGCGTTTTAAATAGCAACAGGAGTAAATATTAACCTTGCTTGTTGTTCCAAAGAATAGATTTTGTAGGGCTCGTAAAAACATGATTTGAGCTTATGCTAATAAAGTGAGGACCAGCTGAGACAGGGGAGGACATATTACGATCTACTTTTGTACAGACAAGAGAAAACCTCCATCCGTTGTTCCATTGTCGTATTCTGTGCTTTAGTGCTGATAGGCAGGCATCTTGGTATTTTAGGCCCTTCACTGACCTAGAAAGGTAACGTCAAGAGACTTTTCTTTACTTCTCATAAAAGATACAACCACTCAAGAGTTGTCTCTAGACAACAAACCCAGTCAGACCACTATACTGATGATATAATATTCTGCCTGCTGAAAGTCTTTTGCTGGGGCCGTCTTTCATTGATGCCATTGTGAGACGGCGACAAATCAAAGTGGACGATGAGAGGACAGGGCCACTTCATATGGCGCCACACCGCTCTGACGCTACTGACACTTGAGCCTAAGAGGATGCTGTTTGGTCATTGTTAGGGGAGCGTTGTTTAATAGTCATGCACAATACATATTTAGGTTGAGTACGACATACTCATCCTTATACAGGGCCTTCAACTTCATAGATTAGGTTAATTACTGCCCATTAAAGACCTCATCGCAAGAACAGTTAGCAGCAAGTCAAAACAATACCAACATGTCTATTAGAGCTTGGAGGAGAAGACAAAGTGACTGATTATGATTTTCTATGCGGCACGTGGATATGTGACGATAAATGGATTATCTTTGATCGATCTGTACTATAAAGAATGTGCTTTTGGACTGCCACTCATGTTTGTAATAGTGTTGTATATGCCCTTATGGGCTTGGCACCTGTATGGCTACAGGACACTTCAATAAAGAAGAGTCAGTCAATTGGATTAAATAACTGCCGACTGTTTAATGCTCCACTCCTATCTCGGTGCGTCATCATGGAGAGAAAGAAGAAACGAGGGCTTCGGCCTGGAGCTAAAGAACCTCCTTGGCCTGCACGCACGTGGGCAAGGGGTGCCACAGGACAGGCTGTTGAAATGCGAAGTTACAGCACTCAACACTTTAATGAGTAATTCAGGCCAGGAGAAGACATTCATGCTTGGTGTTTCTTGGTCTGTTTTCTCTCTGTTGTGTTTGTCTATTCAGGCTATAACCCCTCCCACCGCTCCATTGTTTGATTCGGACCAGAGCTGTTATCCTACCCCAAGATGCAGATGCATTGCGGAAAATGTGTATTTTGCGTTTGAGTACCTCTGTGCAGAGCAGATCTTTCTATATGTTTCATTCACATGCTTCCGTTGTTCTGACTATTGACGATGAACAAGAAGAGGGCCCTCTTCCCATCTCCAAGAAAACAAGGTGTGTACGGCCCTCACCTTGTGCATCTGCATGTTGTTGGCGGGTGTCCTGGCCTTAGGGTCCAGGGCGCTGGCTGCGTGGCCGCTGTAGTTCTTCACGATGCGGCTCTCCTTTATATGAGCCTGGAGCTTCTCCCTGCGTCTCCTTGAAGAGAGAGATAAAGAAATAGAGAGAGAGAGAGAGAGAGAGAGAGAGAGAGAGAGAGAGAGAGAGAGAGAGAGAGAGAGAGAGAGAGAGAGAGAGAGAGAGATATTGTCATACAGGTAGAGCTTTAGCCTATCCTAGCCTAGCTTCCGCAGACACGCATTTGGGTGAAAGGTCGGCTCCCTGTTCACTCGAGCATCTCAAAAGACAAACATCGCCAGGTCTAAACACATTCCCACTGACATTGATTTACACATTTGACACCTTCATTGAGATGGTGAGAAAACAAAGGCCACTGAGTGTGTAACGGTTTATACATACATATCTATAGATAGATAGATACGTATGCGCCACACAAGATTTAGCATAACTAAATTAAAATAATAACAAATTAATTAATAGCATCCATTTCCAAAACAGGTATGCACATTTTTTCTATTTTTGTTTTCATTTCTCGAAGGTCTATATTTGACCATGATCAATTAACCGATGATGGTTCTTAATTTATGTTATCTGCTGCTTCCATCCAACGTTCTTCTGAGCCTTAAATTCTGTCCCCAAAATAAATTGAATATCCCTGAGAATCTATTTTGAGGATAAACCAATCATAACTGAATCTTCCGGCCCCTTTAAAATCGCTTCTGTGTTTTGTTTCCAGGGAAGTTGCCTATTAAAACTCACCAAAAAAGCAATTTTTTTTGTCGCTGTTGGCTTTCCACCAGAAGAACACTCTGCTAGAGATGAGCACATGTGCGAATGCAAAACCTCCTATTGGTTATTTGGTAGGTGCCTTCCCTGTTCCTCATTGGCTGTGCCAACTCCTAGAGATAGGAGAGCCGCTGAGCAAGGCACAGTTCTTTCTCTCTCCGGCCGGTTTCTCTTAATACTTATGTGAACTGAATTGAAGCTCACAAAACCGAGCAGTCCTTTGTTGCTATTCGCTGCCTGGTACCCCGACAGCTCTACTAAGCGGCCACACGTGCAGCAGAAGAATGCGTTCGTACTCTGCGGCAATTTGAGTCCAATCAAGCCTCATAAATAGTTTCTCAACAGAAAACACAAAGAACCGTTTGTAAGTATGGTATCAGTATTTATTGTTTACACAAAAATAGCTATACTTATTGTTAAAGCTAGAAAAGGCAATTTGGGGAATCCAGCCAGATAGATTGTGAAACTATACTACCAAAGAAATCCCCACCTCCCTTTTGGCATCCCTCCAAAGCCACTAGCTTGCTAGCTTGAGCTATATGTCTGCATGGCCTTGTGGAAGACCGATCATGTGCAGTAACTGCACACAGTTAAATTAAATGATTCAATATAAAAAATAATATCTAAAACTGTTTCTTACCCTAGCTTTAGCACAGAAAATAGCGTCATGTATTGGTAATGGAGAAAATCGATCACTACACCTGTACAAAATACAAACCTGAAAATTCAAAGCAATGTAAAGTTAACTCTCAGCCTTTCATAAATCTTTCATAAAGCGGAACTCATGTCTGCCAGGCCTGAGCTCACTTTTTCCTAACATGCAGCAGCCTCCTGCACTTCTTTGGCTTTAACTGTGCCCCCTATTACCACATCCTCCAGAACTACATGGGCACATTCTGTGGCAGACACAGCAAGTTTCACCTGATTGTTATCATTTTTGAGGAGTTGTTCTTTCCAGGTGCCGCAATGAACAGCTCCTATCCACCCCCACATGCTTGAAGGCAGTAGACATCCTCCCTCCCACACACACACACACACACACACACACACACACACACACACACACACACACACACACACACACACACACACACACACACACACACACACACACACACACTATGTAACTCTCTCTCTCTCTTTCAAAAATCACAAATAGAAAGGAAGGACAATTATTGGGGTGTGTTGCGGCGATGCATAGCCATGTGGCTGTGCAGGCCTATGCGGGATCCGCAGTTTTTGCCACAAAAGAGACAGTGGTATGTGGCACTGGAGGGTGTGGGCACTGCAGCACGCTGATGCCTCTGTGCACGTCGCTGTATCCTCCTCTCTGTGTCTTGATCCTGAAGGTGAGTAGTTCCCGGGTTGCAGGAGGAGCTCCAGGTGTTGCGATCAGCAGCCAGGGACTCGAGTGCAGTATGTGGAATGTTGCACTGCTTCAGGAGGGTTTTGAGGTGATCCTTATAACGCTTTTTTGGACCCCCAGCAGATCTCTGGCCACCCAGAAGTTGGTTGTCATCATCGATGTTGCAGGAGGGGGACAGAATACTGCATAGGTAGGTGAAGTGTGGGACGATGGCAAGGGGATGACCATCGAGTGTGAAGGTGGGCACACACGTTTGGGGGGTAAACTCCTGAGCAACTATTTGTGTTTTCTTGATGTTGATTTGGAGACCAATGGCGCTGTAGATGGAGGCGACCACATTCAGCGCACGCTGTAGAGATTCTGTTGAGTGGGCGAGGAGAGCACAGTCATCTGCATACTGTAGCTCTAAGATGTGTTGGGTGGTGGTTTTGGTGAAGACTAGGAGGCGCCTAATGTTGAAGAGGTTGCCATCCAGTCTGTACTGTATCTGTACCCCATCAGAAGGGTCCAGGAGTTTGTGGGAGAGGAGGGTGACTGTGGAGAGGAATATGTTGAAGATGGTTGGGGCTAGGACACACCCTTGCTTGACCCCCACATCCACATTGAAGAATGGAGATTGTTGGCCAACCAACACTCACACAGGCTTGCATCCCATCATGAAACTTCCGCAAGATGTTTCTGAGCTTTGGTGGAACCCCCAGCTTCCCCAGCACTTCCCACAGCAGTTCCCGGTTCACTGTGTCGAAGGCCTTGGACAGATCAATGAAAGCTAGGTACAGGTCTTTGCAGTGTTCTCTGCATTTTTCCTGTATCTATCTAGCAGCAAAGATCATGTCTGCGGTAGTTCGCTGTTGCCTAAAGCCGCACTCGGTCTCCGGTAGGATGTTATTAGTAGCATGAGAAGCTAGTCGGAGTAGCATAATCCGTGCTAGCACCTTACCGGCAACTGACAAGAGGGAAATGCCTCTGCTATTACCGCAGTCTGCTTTGTCTCCTTTGCGCTTAAAGATTGTGAAGGTGTTGGCATCCTTCCGATCTTGCGGGATTACTTCAGATGACCAAATGTTAATGATCAGTTGGTGTAATCTGTGGGTGAGGAGGTATCCGCCATGCTTCAGGATTTCTGCCGGGACTCCATCAAGGCCTGGGCTCTTGTTGTTCTTCAGGCCAGCGATGGCTTTTCGTACCTCAGCAAAGCTGGGGGAGGAGTCCAGATCAGTGACGGTTGGCAGGCATGGGAGGTCGGCAAGTGTGTCCATCCTGGTTGGATATGAGGTGTTCAGCAGGGTGGTGAAATGCTCAGCCCATCTGTCCAGGATCTGTTGTTTTTCCTTGTACAGGATGGTACCATCTGCTGATCTGACCGGGGTTATGTTCTTCCTCTGTGGGCCATAAATAGCCTTGATGGAGTCATAGAAAGTACGGGAGTTGTTGGTGTCCACGTGATGCTGTATCTCGTGGGCTTTCTTTGTCCACCAGTCATTCTTCATGGCTCTGAGGGTACGCTGTGTTTCAGCCCAGTTGGAACAAGGTGTTGGTGATGACCAACTGATACTCAGAGCAGAGAGTGAGGTTTTCATTGAGTTGACCAACATCGTGCTGCCCGAGCACATCCTTCCATAACACACCCTCAGAGCCCACTCCCGTGTTAAAGTCCCCGAGGAGAATGAGCTTGTCGGTGGAGGGTGTTTTATTTATGGCAGAGTGCAGGGAGGCATAGAAGAGTTCCTTGCACTCAGGGTCAGCATCCAGTGTTTGGGCATATGCACTGATGAGGGCGGCATGACGGTTGTTGGTGAGGGGAATGCGCCAGGTCATCAGTCTTTCACTGATGCCGACTGGGGATTCTGGGATCCTCTGAAGTAGGCTTGACCGCACAGCAAAACCTACACCATGGAGGCGGCGGGAGCCTTCTGGAAGCCCCCTCCAGAAGAACAGACCTTTTTTAGGCCACCTTTTCCACACACACACACACACACACACACACACACACACACACACACACACACACACACACACACACACACACACACACACACACACACACACACACACACACACACACACACACACACACACACACACACACACAATTATTTTAAGCTTGCAAGTCACCACTTGGATTCAGTACTCTGATCTAGACATGGAGTCAGACGTATCAGAATCAGTGGATTGGCTGGATGGAACCAGCAAGACCTTATTTAGAGCTGTACAATAGATAAAAATGAGAATATGAGGTACACTCCATATGACACAGAGACACACATATATTGTAACGTACTAGAGCACTGTGCCTAACTCGAAATAAGAATAATTTATCTCAGGACTTTATTTTTGGTTTTTACCAAATGCCAACTGTTATAGACGCTCTCCTAGTCAGCACATTCTCCTATTGCCCCTCTACCCTCGGCCAGTACAACCCAGCTCCATTGTGCTTCTTCTGGCTGTGAGCGGTACAGTAGGGGGCAGGGGCACACCTATACAAAATAATTGTTCATTGTTAAATTAATCTAAAACATCCAATTAAGCTTATCTGCAAAGGCAACTACACAGCCTGTTAAATCCCTCAATAACTAAATTCGATTCAATTATGCCACTACCCGTGAGTGATTCTTTTTTTCTAGGTTGGCGAAGGCATGACTCGCTATGCTCTGCCTCTGATTGGCTTAGCCTGACGATGTCAGGAGCAGTAGCGTGCGGTGCCCCTTCATTTCGGTGGGGCAGTAACTACTGGTGTATGACCACACCCACAATTTATATATATTTTTAACATGTATATTTTGAGCTACATTAAAACATGTTAACTAAACTAAATGTGAGTAAGAATTAAAAATAAACTAATAGCCTAATGTTACTGCACACTTTTGAAGTGCCATCCCCAACACTCGTCATATGATGTCGGGCTAATTAGAATAGCCTATGTGCAATGGAAACACCAACTCTGCAAAGTCAAAAATTTGAAAGGACAAATTCGACATTGTAGGGAAGTTATTTCTTCCATATTTTATTTTAACAATCCAACAACAATTTAACAACAGGCTGAGCGAGTGCATTGCAAATACACGAAAAGTAGAAATACAAGTCATCAATCAAGCAGACCTTCGATTTGGAACTTGGCCCGACGATGTGTGGAAATCTCTCAATAACAACACTTTTGAAATCAGATGTTTCTCAATAACAGCTGTTTAAATTAGGTATGAAATCAGGTATACAATTTTAATACCTGCTGAAATAAATAAATAGGCTACAATGCTGAAAGATACAGTCTGAGTTATTCGATTTTAAACAACAACAGTCCTAGAATATGACCATGGGGCAGACTACTTTACGACCATATGGGCGTCTTATAGCACGGATTGCAATTCTTATTGCAGCCTGCAGGGTTATGCGAGAAACATACGGAGGGACGTGGTCGTTGAGCTCCCCTGCCCCACATTGCATGACTCGTTAAACTAAACTAGAATCGCCACCATCAATTTGATATCAACAGATCAAAAATAGTCGGAAAGCCTACAGAAACTATAGATAGTTAATGTGACAATCACATTATTAAAAATAAACTTGGAGCAATGATTTACTGAGGAACTATTTTTTCGGGGAGCATGCTTTTGCAGGGAGTTCGCCGCCCCACCTGCCCATATGGACAGCACGCGCCTGGTCAGGAGGCCCTGCTGAAAGAGCAGGAGGTTATGGCAGGACATTGTTCCTGCCATAACTGTCTAGACATTGTTCAACTGAGTCTATTTTACAATGGATTCCGTTTGTTCACAGCCCTAACCCTAACCCTAACCTTAACCCTAACCCTATCAACGCAGTGTCAGAGGTTGAGAACAAAGATATGATCCATCGAACTCTACCTTAACATCCAACATCTAACATATTACTCGACAAACCATCTGACTCTTAACCTAAACCATTCATCACCCTATCTAATCCTAATCAAGTCGTTTGTTTCCTAAACCTAACCAAGTAGTTTGCTACCTCAACCTAACCAGGTAGTTGTGTTGCCTAAATCCAACAAAGTAGTTACTGTATGTTGGCTAAACCTAACCAAGTAGTTTGTTGCCTAAACCTAACCAAACAGTTATGTTACCTAAACCTAACCAAACAGTTATGTTGCTTAAACCTAACCAAACAGTTATGTTGCTTAAACCTAAACAAACAGTTATGTTACCTAAACCTTACCAAATACCTAACCCTAACAAAACTGCAACTGAAAACGAATGAGTCAATATGTCCAAAATAATACAGGATGAACCATGTCTCCTTGGGGAAAGTGCTGTTTTTGACCCCTTCAGCTACTATGACCTCCTCCCTACATGCACTTTGTAGCTCTTTATCCTACGTCACCTGACTTCCTGAAACCTCTTTAGCAGAATGTTTTCTGGAAGAACTCCTCCTGTGTAATTTGCCGAAGACAGGAGACCAGCATCAACCTCCTGTTCTTTCAGCAAGAGCCACATGAGAAACTCTAATGTCAGGCTGTGGCAATGAGAGGAAGAGTAGGCCATGCCATCAAAAATAGTCTAACCGTTACCAGTGTTACGCACGTATCTTACATAGCAACAGTAAAACAGGGATGGCGCAATGCTATAAGGGCCATGCATGTATTATATGGGTCACACACAAGCAATCTTTCTAATCTAAATCATGTCGAGACATATTCCTTTGCCAAACAGTGACAAAATCTTATTGTCATCCGTCCGGTTAGCTGTACTTTTAAGCACTAGTATTTACGTGTTCAAAGCAAGCCTTTTTACCTGAAGGAATGTAAAGTTATGAATTTAAATGTCCCTAAACCTTTTCTGTATCATGCTTGGTGAAACATGGATTCATTATGTTGAATGGAATACAAGCTTACAGTTTGCTAGAAGGTTAAACAGTTTAGCAACCTATCACCCTTAATGTGAGTCAGCAAACAACAAGCATACTCACCACTGTGGCAGCTAAGGGACATCCATGTCCCCGCTGGTGTCTGGTTGTGACCGGCTCTCAATACCCTTTGACCCAGATTGTCATTTTAGAGACTACTGGACAAATATGTTTCCACATTCTCCCTTATCGCAAGAAACGTTATGTCCATCAAAGGTAGTGTTTGTGGTTGGGTTGGGGGTGGTGGGGCATGTAGACAGCTTTTGATTTTATTCCTTTTTTCATTATCATGTGTTGACAAGCAGAACATAGAGGAAAGGCAAAATAAATCTCAGTCAGGCTGAGGTTGATCTGAAGACATGGACATGAAGACATGAAGACTGGATGCAGCTTATGTAAAGGGAGACTAATAATCTCATAATGAAATACACATGAACCGCTCAATTTGATTTACCTTTCTATTGGTCTTTTTTTTATTCACTGCTGGAGATTAAATCAGTGTCTACGATGATGTCAGATTACCAGACTGTCCTGCTGAAAACACTAATTGCTACAATTCTAATACTTTTACTACTACTAATTCCTCTGATTTTAACAGTAGTATCCAAACAGATGTGTTTTTTCTTTGGCTGTTTGCTGTTATTGTTCTGATCAATGTCCCATGTCCTTTTTATGTTACGCCTGTGGTTTTACCTACTATTGTAAATCTAATTTCCCCTCGAGGGACAACAAAGATCGGAAATTAACTAATTTAAAATGATGGATGACAGTGTTTCAGCCAGTTCAGCAACCCTTAGCAAGCTGGCCACAGAACTGAGGGAGGTCTGTGTCACAGCCGCTGAACCAATGAGAAGGCACAGAGGCCAGCAGGGTGGGGGAAAACGAGTGTTCATTGAGATAGATGAGAGTAGTTATCGCCTCAAAATATAGGCATGTAAAAGCAACAAGCCTTCTAAAAATTGTCAACTTTGGAAAAATAATAATTTAATTGTGTAGCAACATTACAATAAAAATATAATTGTATAATTATGATTGTTAAAACATTTCATCCATTTTAGTCTTTCTCTCTTGTTTGGTTGCTCCCTCTTCTGCCCTCAGTGTGGAAGAGGAAAGGCTGGTGGGTGGAACAGAAAGAGGCGGGTTTTTGGGATGTGATGCATCAACAGGGATCATCTGGAAAGCCTCTTTAAAGTCTCGTGGAGTTGGGAACTCGAAGACATCGAGTCCTCCTGATGCCCGTCATGTGAGACCTGGATCAGCAAGTATGGGTGACGTATGGGCCATCGTCACACCATCAACCACAGCGGGGGTGTGGAGGCCCCCACCACAATGTCCCACAAGGAGCAGACCTAGACCACAGGCCCCTGAGGGGAATGAATAGCTTGCAAAGAAGCACTGTGATGGCAGATTTGGTTGAATGATTCATGACATTCAAAGATGTCAGAAGTCGTTTTTTTGATTCAATGCAATGTGTGTGTTGTGTTCAATGTATGCCATGTGTTTTTTTTACCAGTATTTTACCAAATATTGCTATTTTCTGTATTAACAATATATCTTGCCATTTTCTGGGTTACTTTCTATTTTCATTCTTTTCTGTTACTTCTGAGACTAGTATGAGTAATGTAACTTATGCAAATGTACTTGAGGCATTTCCAGCCTTTAAATGTTATATATAAACTCCAAGTAAGGCACAGATACTAATCTGTGCCTTACTTAGAGACAAGCATTGTCTCTAAGTCACACATCGTAAATACAGTAGCTTATAAATCATGCTTTGTACACAATCTTATAAACCATTACCTCATTAGCTTATAAGTCATCAGGTTCTCAGTCAGTTAGGTTTGGTGATTACAATTAGGGTTATTGTTTATTGGGTTTATTATTATTGGGTTAAGGCTAGGTTAAGGGGTGGCGGTTAGGGTTCAGGTTAGGTTAAGGTTGTTTATTCCTTGTTCCTGCTTCCATCACGCCAGGGGTATTTCTGTCGTGCCGGAGGCTTGATGCGCCAGGCTTCCCTGAGGCGGACGCTAGATGCTTCTGCGACTTGTACTACCAAGCTGTATACGGGTGGGGTATGGCCTGAGATCCCCATTAGCTCTGCAGTATACAGACGCTCCTGTTCGTCCTACCCGACTTGGGTCATAACCAACGCAGTTCGCCCCGCTGAATACACATTAGTCTGTTGTAAATAGCAACTTTAAATGTTTTGCGTAATTTATTATGCCTCCATTAAATGTGCATGCACGTTTTTCCCTCAGAGTCTTTATGCAACATCTCACAGGAGAAGGGTATTATACCAGACTCAATTATGTCTCTATTGGAGATGGGCTGTCCATCATGTGTCGATGCGATTATCTTGTCATTTACTGGCTCACTCACTCACATCCCTATTTTTCACAGGAAGCGTAGAATTACAGTGGCATCTATCAGGGGCTGTTCTCATGCCCCATCTCCTATACATGACTAACTGCCATTTAGGACTGGAGGTTTGACCTGTCCCCTCTAAAGGGAAACAATCAGTCTTAGGCGTAGCAAGCTTTCCACTGTTGCAGCAGACATGAATTGATGGACATGTTAGTATGCCATTCATAGGGTTACTTAACCGTATTGAGTGGGGGACGTTGGAAGAAGAGCCGGTAGTAAGGGAGGGGAGAGAGAGAGAGAGAGAGAGAGAGAAGTGAGAGAGAGAGAGAGAGAGAGAGAGAGAGAGAGAGAGAGAGAGAGTCCGGACGCATGGACATCCAAGATTGGTTGACCTTGTTTGGTTATGTCGAGCAATGAACGTCTACAGGGCCCCAGTGACAACCACAAACTGTAACAGCTCTTGTATCTTGTGTTATTGTCGGTATTTGACAGGACCAAGGGTAACAGTACAAAACCCGTCTTATTGCAATGAAACATCTCTCTTTCTTTTTTATGTGGTCAACGTGTGTGTCGGGGGCTTCCAAGGTGTGAGTGTGTGTGTCTGTGTGTTTTTGTGTGTGTTTTTCATCTACTAACTTGTTGCGGCAGTAGAGGGCCATACACAGGGTGCCCAGGAGGCTGATCGCCATGGCAATGGATGTGATGGACAGGACCTGTCTCTTGTACACCTCCTTGCTCTCTGCAACACAGAAGGGGGAAAAGAAGAGGTCACATGAATGTTTGAACAGCACACTCATCAGCAGTGAGAGAGTACACACAGAACAAACCCCCGTGGGTCCACCAGCGCGTGTTTGCTGTCAAGCGTGACAGGGGCGTGGACACAGCGATGATGATATGGAGAGAAGAGCGTCAACGTGATGTTGTACAACCATTAAAACTCTCTGTGTAAGAACATGGATGTAAATATATGCAGGTCCACCGAGGCGCCATTTAATATGCACAAGGAAACTGAGTTAATATTCACACGGAATTAAACATGGTTTTGAGATTCCTACTACGCAGACAAGAACCCAAAATGCCATTTAAGATCATCTAGCAACCATTTACAATGCAACTGCTCTCCTGAGCTGCCCTGCATCGTTTTGTATTTGTGGCACTGTGATTTGTACAAGGCATAATCATTATCCAAAATAAATTGAACCATCAACTCAAGAGCCATTTGCAATTCTCAAGCACTGCCTCACATTATTATTGACTCAAACAGCCCCTGTGTTATGCTAGGTCACAATAAGGAAACCTTAACATGAAGTAATGTTAGCGTGGGAAAACACCATGAGGGGAGTGGAATTGGAGCTGCTCTGCTAGAACAACTTAACCAGAGTAGCCTTGAGAAGCTCTACAAGCATAGGGGAACCAAACGGGGTCACCAGTCCTTGAGAAGGAGGACAGGTGTGTGCTGTTGATGTTGTGGAGATTGGGTCAAATGTGGTGTATCTGGCGTCTAAAGGAAATACACTTTGAATCCTTACCTAGACGCTCAGTCCGCATATCATATCAAAGTAAAGGTAAACATGCTATTTTCTAAATGATCAAGCATTCACTAAATCTTCGACTGCTCAAGCGGCACAGTCACCGCAGACACACGACTGGCCTGCTTTGAACATTGTTTTATCCACTCTCGACCTTCCATCCAGTCTGTGCCCTGGGTGGTCATCAACTAAGAGGCGAGGTAACTCGATACCACCAAACCTAACTGAACAGACAAGCCATCCTCGGGCTGTACAAACTCCTCTCCCTCTCCCTCTGTCTCTGTCTCTCCCTCTATCTCCGTCTCTCCCTCTCCCTCTCTCTCTGTCCCTCCCTCTCCCTTTCTCTCTGTCTTTCCCTCTCTCTATCACTCTCCCTCGCCCTCTCCCTCTCCCTCTCTCTCTCTCTCCCTCTCTCTCTGTCTCTCTGTCTCGTGTTTGGAGGAAGAGTTGTTTTGATGCCCCCTAATCAGCCTGAATCATCAAATGGGCTTGTTAGACATAATTATACCATTAGAAAGAGATTCTGGCTTCCCCCATAGGATACTGCAAGGGTGCAAGTCGAAGTTGTAAAAAATGAGAAATTGGATTAAAGGAAGGGGAATAGAGGGCAGAGATTCAGGGTGAAGACATGAGGACTAAGAGAGTGGGAAAAGGAAATCACTACGTAAAACTGTATCCACACACAGGACCAGACCGTAGACTGACCAACACAGTGTAGCAACACACACTCTCTTTATGAGAATATATCAATACAAATGGAAAAGAGAGTGAGAGAAAGAGAATTTTAGAGTGAGAGAGTTCCATTCAGGGTCAGAGGTCATACTGTGTATTCATTTGGCTTTAAAGATCTGGCCTATGAGCAGACCTGAGTGCCTAATGGCAGCGTTCAGAGTTAGCTAGAGACCTGTAGGTCAAACTTCACCACGCTTGAATGGAAACGGATGAAGGGTTTCGGACAAAGAAAGAAAGAGAGAAGAAGTCATTGGTAGCATGAAGCCTTATTTTTTAAACATCCTTGTGTTGTTGATTGATGCTGGGTCATCTTTGAATAGTGTTTTCACCAGGGTGATGAAGAGACAAGCTCAATGTTCTTCAGAGTGTGAAGCAGTGATGGCCAGTGTTAGGGTGTTCCACAGATCAGCGCACCTCACTAGAGCTGAGCAGTGATCGCCTGAGAGCATTCATACTGAGATCGTTCATACTGAGAGCAAACATCCCCAGGTAATGATCATCAGACGCATTGGACGCACACACACATACACACCCACACACAGTCTAATACGGGCATACTCTCTCACAAAACACAAACACACACACACACACACACACACACACACACACACACACACACACACACACACACACACACACACACACACATACACACACACACACACACACCACACACAGACGCACCACACACAGACCCCCCCCGCCCCAACCCACACACGCATACACACACACATAAGCACGCACACATGCACTCAAAGTGCAAAGACTAGTTGAAGCGGTGCCTGGAGGCTTGCTGACTCAGAGGCCAGGCACGGTGTCTTCAGTCCGCACCACTGGCCTGGAGACACAGAGAACTACAATATGCTGCAACGGCATGAACCGTTGCTCTCCAGACCGGCATCGTCTGTGCGTTGTTTCAGGTCAGACCATAAAGGAGCAGGAACAAAACATGAGGTAACGGGGGAAGCAAGAAGAGGCAAAAGAAAGAACCGAACAAAGCTCATGAAAAGCCGTATGCTGAGCTGCTCATCTTCACAAGAAGATATATGTGTGTCAACATATATGCAGCCATTAGGTGGTGCTGTTGAGCATTTACTGGTGAAAAGCGCCAGCCGTGTGTACATTTTTATTTGTCTATCCACATGCACTCCATTTATTTCCAGCCTGATCTTTAATCGAACAAGCAGTCCTGTCATGACAGACTTGTGCTTCTGCAAGGGGGCAGGACCCTATTACTGTGTTGGGTTTGGTTGAGGGACTTTTACATGTATTTGTTGATGGATAAACACTACTAGGCTAAAACACATACTCTACTGCTTGAAGACAAGCGCACGACAGCTGGACTGCTCCAGCTCTATTATCTGCATGCAGGAGAGGGTCCCTGGTTAGATGCCCAGCCTTAAGGGACATTTGTTTCAGATGATCAAAGAGTGCCTTCTTCCTCTACCAACGTGTCCTGCCATTATTGAAACCTCCACTAGAGCCCCTCGCACACATGCATTCTGTCCCTGCAATGTTCCGGAAGATGTCCTGTATGGGCTCTGCATGTGTGAATGGGAACATCTAGAGGCATCTGGACATGTCCTCATTAACAGAGCGTCCTCCTACGACAATCAATCGCTTCCGAAGCAACCACGATGCACCTTCCACCCCCACCTCGCTGCTCTACGTCTGCGGTTGGAGCGAGGGCGTATTCTGCTGTAGTAGGATCGTTGTGAGCTGTGGCCTCGCGGGGCCGGATGCTAATAGTACATCTCTCTGCCTCTGGGGGCCACCCCAGGGATGAACCACGTTTGCTGTCTGGGGCTTGGATCAAAACACTTCCAACAGGGGGCACCAGACTGCAGTGGCAGGCCGTCGCGGCTACGCCCTGCGTCCCCAGCCTGGGATGATGCTGCAGGGGCTGCCACTGCTCTAATGATCTGTCTTCTGTGTTCCTCATTTAGCTTCTGAGGCTGAATATTCAGCGTCTCGGAGTGCGACGCCGACACCACTGCCACTGCAGAGATACTTTATTTCATCCAGCCTAATGTTTTCTATAAATGTTTTCCACAATTATCAAGTCGCAAAAGTCAAGAGGAGACAGGGAGGGCTCTGCCAAGACTCAATGTGTGAAAAACGTAATAATATTAAGTGCTTAACTGGGTGCTTCTTTCAAGAGCCACACACTTCTGAACACACTCCCGGATACACACATACACGCTCACACACATTTAAACATATCGGTATGTTTTTGCTGGAGTGATTTACATTTATCAGACACACACACACACACACACACACACACACACACACACACACACACACACACACACACACACACACACACACACACACACACACACACACACACACACACACACAAACACGCACACACAAACTCACATCATAACCCCTCAGAATAGTCGGAAAGAACGCAATTTAAAATCCATCTCCCAGCATAAATCGTTTCCTGTAACATTCTCCTCAGACTCTGATTTACAACCGGCAAGAACATATTCAAGTCAGAGCTCACTGATTTCAGATGGAAAGGAAATATTGATTTGAGTGATGAGTGACGATGAGTGACTGGAAAGGCACAGCGCTCACACACCAATGCAAAGAAGTGTGGAGACGAAGAGTTCCAAGAAATCAGAAATTCATGTGCTGCTGAAAGGCAGACTGTAAGTTTAGAGATTCAGACCTTGAATTAATTCATGATGGTGAAGGGTCTGCTCCAAGACAATGGACTTTAATTCAACGTGCTAGAAGTATAATCCAATATTTAGAGACTTATTCTTAGGAATATATAAGTGCTGCAAGGGAAGAATTAATGTGTGATTGTGTATCAAAATATTTTGCATTCAGTTTAGTTTATACTCTTCTTAGTCAAATCGGAGAGAAAGACATTAAATATGAATGGTTTGCCTAATATTGCAGACTCTAATCCAACTAATTACACTATGCATCAGAGGACCTGTAAACAACACAGCCACAATTCACTTTTTATAGAAAGCCTGAAATGCAATTTAAGCTAATAACATTGGTAACACTTTACAATAAGGGTACATTCATTTACCATTAATTCACATTAACTAACCCTTAATCAACATTAGATAATGCAGTACTCGTTGCATAACTGACAGTGAGTAAACAGTTAGCTTATGTTGTAGGAGTAATCATCTATAGTGTTCATGGTGTTCAGGTTAGCTCAGGTAATGTTACGTTAACTAAGGTTTTTGTTAACATAATATTTAACAGGGTTATGGTTAACACTAACCCACCAACCCTATCCCATTAACTATATAGAGATTGCTATATATGTATATATATATATATATATATATATATATATATATATATATATATATATAGAGAGAGAGAGAGAGAGAGAGAGAGAGAGAGAGAGAGAGAGAGAGAGAGAGAGAGAGAGAGAGTGAGAGAGAGAGAGAGAGAGAGAGAGAGAGAGAGAGCTGTGAAAAAGGAACTGGGATTAAACGTCTGAAGAGAGGTTTCCTGTCTGAAAGCGTCTGTTGTCTGCTCAGCAGAGAGAGCAGAGATCAGGCTGAGAGGAAGCCTCGTCTTCCTGCTCTTAAAAGAATGAAGCTGCCGCTACCACTAATGGGGGTCGGATCCGAGCGTCTAAGGCCCCGGACCCCGGCTCTAATGAAGCAGATGGAAGAAGCACCATCGGAGGCCGTGTTGATTATGGGATGGAGGGATCCAGCTTCAGCATCCTGCTCTAGCCCCGTCGGTAGCCACCGATGCTATGCTGTCATTGCCAACGTTACAGCCAGCAGCCACACACACACGCACACACACACACGCACACGCACACACACACACACACAAACGCACGCACACACACCCACAAACGCACGCACGCACACACGCACACACACAAATACACACGCAGACACACACACATACAAACACACACACATCTCATGATTACCATAGCTACAAGGGCAAACAAGCATCCATTGACACATTCATGCGTGATGCACACTCGCACACACTCATGTACGCACCCATGCATGCATTGCATGGGTGCACGCAGGCACACATACAAAAACTCGCACTTACACATACACACACACATGCTAATGAGGGGTAACATTGGTAACAATGCCAACATCATATAAAATCTCCTGTTTCCAAGGAGACAGCAGTATATTAGTGATTTGGAAGGACGCTTTACCAGCAAGTGCATTAAATAGGGAACAAGAGAGAGAGAGAGAGAGAAAAAGGACAGTTGGAGAGCTAGTGACAGGAAACTGAATAGAAGATGAGAGAAAAGCAATAAGCACATACAAAACACACATTAATGTGCCGAAGGAGCTGCATAAATGAATTGCTGAACAGCTGGGTGTGGATGTGTGCCGTGGCCCCAATGTCCTTTGTATCTCTGTCATAGTTCATCAATGGCTTTACATCTGGTCCACAATTTAAAGGATGATTATGTGTGTGACTCAATGTTGCATGCTTAGTAATGGACTCTCTTTATTTATTCATTATTCATTATTATCCTGTATTTATGTATTTTTATCCATGTCGATGCAGTGCCACTCCTATATGCATGCGAGTCAAACAGATGGGAAAACAGAATTTAACAAAATCCAACTTCACTTACCCATGAATTCAATGCCCAAGTGATCTTCTGGTTCAGCACATGGGGAGAAAAGAGTGTAATAGGGAGAGGCAGGGTGAGGGAGGGGGAGAGAGATGGAGACACAATAAGTTATTAAAAACAATATGTGGGTGCAGTGTCAGCATGCATATATGGATTACTGTCTGCTGTCTGGCTGTTGTTTGTGTAAGCAACTCTATCGGCTCGCTCCCTCTCTGTCACACGACATCAGAGGGCTGAGAGAGGCGCTGCTCCCTTAGAGCTGACACGCCCGTGCAACGCACACGCAACACACAACAAACTACACACAACACACTATGCACGCTGAACGCACTACACACACTCAACACACAACACACTCCACACACAACACACTGAACACACAACCCACACTGCAAACACAACGCACACACTGAACACACAACACAGACTGAAGACACCACACTCAACACCCAACAGACTGAACACAGAACATATTACACACTACACACACTGAACACACAACACACAGAATACACAACACACAACACACTACACACACCGAACCGCAGCCAAAGAAATCCAGCATTCAAATATTGTAAAAACAGAAGTATGAGTCAGTAGTTCGTTGTATCACTCTAATACGATCGTTTATGCATCGCGTTTACACTCCTGAAACCGATTAGTTGTGTTTATTTCTGCAGTTTTTGTATCAAGTTGCCATGTTTGCGTCCATAATTGTTTGACAGCGCCATTCATCCCCGCAACACCCTATGATACAGCTGCACCATTATGGCATCGATGTAGAGCAGACAGGAGAGATAAGTGATGGATCCGATAAAGAAGGAGTCCCACTTTTGCCCCTTCACCACGGCAACCTTCCTCCGCCGGCCCGCCCCGCGCCTTAAGGTTCAGCCTGTCTCGTGTCTAGGTGCCCTTATCTCCTGACAAGGTCCCCCATCCCCCTGCCCCCACCTCCACCTCCGTGTCACCCCTCCCCCACCCCACCTTATCGCACTGTGTTAGCCGGGCGGTGGAAGCCGATCATTTTTCACTTTGGCGTTGACCTGTGGACCTCTCTCAGCCTTCTACGTGTGTTTTCCCGCGGAAAAAATTGGGAAAGACAGAAGGGAACGCCGGCGTCGGGATGTGGACGGGAGAGGAGCAATAGCACAGGGAGATTGTTTTCCCGCTCTTTCTTTCGTTTCCATTTTTTGTATCTCGTCATCTCAGGTTGCAGAAGTCGATGAGGCATCGGGACAGGTTTCAAATGTCAACTAGGGGGGGCATATGGCTCAGGGAGTAGAGTGTGCTAAGGCTGTCGCCTTGCATGGCTGACGTCACCGTCGGTGTGTGAATGTGTGCATGAATAGGTGAATGTGAGGTAATATTGTAAAGCACTTTGAGTGGCCTCTGGTTAGAAAAGTGCTGTATAAATGCAGTCCATTTTCAACTAGACCGTGATGACCAAGAAAACCGCTGAACCTGTACAATGGCAAAAAGCAGAGCATCAATGTGCCTTTAACCATGTAAAGGTCGGAGAGAAGGGCAATTCTGAAGAAATTATTCACGCGAACATTTATCCCTTTTTATAAGCTGCTGTAAAATTATGCATTCAAAAATCATTGCACCAGCAAAAAAACATTTTGGGGCGAGAATCGCTGGCTAGACAACATCGTTAGCATCTCGCACTCCAACACTGCCAGAAAGTCAACACAAACAGGCAAGAATAGACACAAACACATTAAAAGAGCTTGACTTATACAGACACATGGGTCAATTGATATTCACAGAACACCTTGTCCACCTAGAGATAGGGTCTTAAGCGTTTCGGTCACTGTTGTGTTGTCCCCTGCTTTACGGGAAGGCCGAGGTTAAAACGTCCCACCGGTCGCTACTGATCATATTTCTGAAGCAGACTCCTAATTTCTGACCGTTGGCCCCCCACTGTCTCTGCTGCATAATCATTCCCCTTGGGTAATCACAACTATTCATATTCAACACTTCTTTGATAATATGCATGGTTATGTTGAATTAATTCATTTGCTTCAATGCCAGGGTGTTTAAGCTTACCAATTACAGTAATTGGTTTCTTTACATTGATCCAATGTCTAATAATTGAATGTGTGATTGTTGTGTGTGTATGCGTGAGTATAGGCTGTGTGTGTCTGTGTCTTTCCGTGTGTGCGTGATGTCCTCCATAGGGAGAGGAAGTAACACAACAGGATGCATATTCCTGCCCCCCAGGCCTTCCTCACCGTATGGCATCACACACACACACACACACACACACACACACACACACACACACACACACAGACACAGACACAGACACAGACACAGACACAGACACAGACACAGACACAGACACAGACACAGACAGACACAGACACAGACACAGACACAGACACAGACACAGACACACACACACACACACACACACACACACACACACACACACACACACACACACACACACACACACACACACACACACACACACACACACACAGGTGTGTGAACACCCACCTGAAGCCTTTGGGTGACAAAGAGATGCTCTCACAGGGACACATGGCCAGATTGGTAAAACATCCTTGCTTAGCAGCAACGCTGGTTTACCAATCTCTGTTTGGCCTCTGCATTATCATCGAAGTGTGTACCAATTAGAGTACACACTTTTATTTATTTTCAATGTACTAATTGCAATGTGGCTGGGTTCTGTGGAAACACTTACACTTAGCACGTTGCAGCGTCTTCAGAGAGAGCTTTGGCTGCTCTCAGCTGGAGGGATGTCTCCCTCAGGTTGGGGGGGGGGGGGGGGGGGGGGGGGGGGGTGGGTGATGTGTTGACAGATGGCCTTGGTGACGGTGGGGAGGGAAGGGCTAGTTTATACCAGCAGTGGAGTGCAGTATACAGAGATAGGGTGGATGAATGTACAGTAAATGTGACTAATGAATGCTAGGATGAGGGCCGCCCGAGTCTGCTGTCTGATAATGTGTCATGTTTTAATGTCTGGATTTCTCACATTTGACTAGGAGCACCACTTTCGTAGCAGTAAACTAAGCAATTATATATTTTTATTTACAGATTTGGATTCATGAACAATATTCCTTAAATTTACATTTTATCGTGAATTATTTGAATAAGTAGGCAGCGTGAATTAAGTTAAAAAAAATAATACACCGCTCACTTACAAATGTCCATACTTTTGAAAGAAAAGCAAAAAGAAAATTCTAATTTGAATGTGGATAACATAAAATTAATCAGGAATACAATCTAGACATTGTTAATGTGGTAAATGACTATTATAGCTGGAACGGCTGATAAATATCTATAGGTGTACAGAAGCCATTTCCAGCAACCAACACTCCTGTGTTCTAATGGTACATTGTTTAGCTAATCGAGCTAAAACCCTAATTGGTGATTAGAAAACGTTGTGCAATTATGTTAGCACAGTTGAAAACTGTTTAATAGTGTGCATTTTCATGGAAAACATGAAATTGCCTGGGTGAACCCAAGCTTTTGAATGGTAGTGTTTATTATATCAAACATGACGATAACATGAATATTATTATGTCAGGAAATGTATAAGATCCACAACACAAATCTAAAATGACTACTAATGAATACTACTAGCGATTCCAAATGGCATCAGCTTTTTAATGGTCAGAGTGCCCTCTCTCTCTGCCCCCTATGTGAGGACAAGACACCTGCAGGACTGAACACACAGGTGGATATGTGGTCTGGTCCCTCACCATTCTTCAATCAATTCCTCTTTCTGACACGTTCCCTCAATTATAAAAACTGTTGGTCTGTAAAACATCATTATAGTTATTTTGTGCTCCGGACAAAAATAAAATCATTGTGTGTGTGTGTGTGTGTGTGTGTGTGTGTGTGTGTGTGTGTGTGTGTGTGTGTGTGTGTGTGTGTGTGTGTGTGTGTGTGTGTGTGTGTGTGTGTGTGTGTGTGTGTGTCTGTGTGTGTCTGTGTCTGTGTTGTCTGTGTCTGTGTGTGTGTGTGTGTGTGTGTGTGTGTGTGTGTGTGTGTGTGTGTGTGTGTGTGTGTGTGGTGTGTGTGTGTGTGTCTGCCATGGTGCACAAATGAACAAACATTATTTTTATGGTTTAAGCCAAAGAATAGACACTTTCTGTAATCCAAAAATAAGTCTAATTCAAAACAAACATCACAAATGAGACCTTTAACTGTCTGAATCAAACTACTCATTGCACAGGGAGGCAGCCCTTTGTTTTTCCATTTCAGGTACTCTGGAGTTTAAGTACACCCCTGTGGCTTGCTCTCATGTACTACCCTGCTCTAAGACTTCATTGGGCGGGAGCCACACAATCCACAGCGATTTTGGCATACGCTGCTGAAGCGCACCAGGTAGGCCCTTAAAACAGGGCACCTCACGCCCTCATCATCAACTTGAACCTTTTCTGCATTGGTAACATATTCCAGCAATGTCAACTCAAAGAATTACGGTAGTCTGATGAAAGTGTCAGCACAGCATGACGTTGGCTTTTTGTATTATTATTTATTTTGTTTTATTAATTCATAGCTGTCAATCTACTCCTATAAAACTCAAATATAAAACTTTGAGTCAGTCTCATGAATAGTTTGACAAAATAGGGTGTGTGTGTGTATGTGTGAGTGTGTGTGTGTGTGTGTGTGTGTGTGTGTGTGTGTGTGTGTGTGTGTGTGTGTGTGTGTGTGTGTGTGTGTGTGTGTGTGTGTGTGTGTGAGTGTGTGTGTGTGTGTGTGTTTGTCTGTTTGTGTGTGGCGTGTGTGTTTTTGACTTCTGCCTTAGCTCTCTACAACTAGCCCCAGGCAACAGTGTTTTTCTTTGACAATACTCTGGATTGGTAGTAAGGAAATAACTCACAATTTAATGCAATATTGTTTCTCTCCTAATCCCTAGCCCCATCTGGCGACCTACTGCTTTGTGTACAAGATTTAGAAATGCCAACCCCCCCCCCCCCCCCCCACACCACACACACACACACACACACACACACACACACACACACACACACACACACACACACACACACACACACACACACACACACACACACATACACACACACAAACACACACACACACACACACACACCATATAACACAATAATTACTTCGTTCATTTAAAAAACAGTCGCAATACCATCATTTAAAAATAAAAAAATCCTCCCCTGCAGGCCTGCAGTTTTTATAATTAGTGGAGCCCACGTTACATATTAAAATGTTTCATAACAGAGGGTGAGAATAATTGCACAGTCTCTAATTACAAACCAATACCCAACATGTGTCTCCCAATTACACACTGCTGTCAGAACATACACATGCAGACTCTGGGAATTTATAGAGAGCCGTTGTTCCAGGAGGTTAACCAGTTGTTCGGCGTGAGCTGCCACAAAGTTCGAGATCATCCTTCATACCTCGGCTTTGATCATCACCAAAGCTCTGACCTAATTCAGATTTCCCAGCTGTCAGCGATACCCCCAGGGATGTTTCTAGAACGTGAAGGCATTCGGGGCTTTAACCCTGACCTCTTTACAGTGTTCCGGGGCGCTACACAGGCTCTATTGTTATGCATTTTTATGCATTATTGTATTTTAACATGACTTATAAATGAATAAATTGTATGTGTACCTCAAACACTGTCTTTTTCTTTGAGATTCATTTTAAAAAGTATATTCTATAAATATTAGTGGTTTTTAGTTAGTAGTATTAAAATATAGTACACACACACACACACACACACACACACACACACACACACACACACACACACACACACACACACACACACACACCACACACACCCACACCACACACACCCACACACACACACACACACACACACACACACACACACACACACACACACACACGCACACTCATGTACCGAACCCCAGACACTGTGTTGGTTTGTTTGAGGTGTTAAAACAACAGCATCTAGTGAAGAGACATTGTTCCACCAACTGAAATCCCATTGGTGTTTCCCCTGTGCTCACACAGCAATAATAACAGCGGAGAGGGAAGGAGAAACAGCTGACTTTCTGATGCTTTACACTGTAGTCCTCCCCATCAGGATTGTATGAATTGTTATTGAAGTGGCAATCCAACAAGATTGTGGACAATTGTTTTTTGAAACTGCAAATCCCAGAGTTCCCTTAAAAACACAATTCCTTTGTTTTGTAGCATCCTTTGACATTGGAAGTGTTAGCTATTTTGCTTACGTGTTAAATACAGCATATTATATCACAACACATGCCTACATTTCTTTTGACTGCCTGTCAACTCACCGTTTAATAAACATGGATAAAAGCTTGTGAGTGAATCACATCAGAATGTATGTAGTGTGTAAATGACATTATCTAAATCTCAGCATATTGTGATATTCCTGCTCTATTGCTGTGATTTTATCCCTTACTGCTTCTTCTGATTACGACAACTCTTAACACTAACCATAGAGCATACCTGTTTTAGCGTTTACACCTGAGCTACCTATGACCATGACACAAACCTATTCACTCCATGAGGTGAACACAGCTGCTAAA